>NC_057413.1:17066524-17220725 GCF_019320065.1 Cervus canadensis
GTCCAACTCTTTGCAACCCTACTGACTGTAGCCCAAGAGGCTCCTCTGTCCATAGGGTTCACCAGGCGAGAGTCCAGGAGTGTGCTGCTGTACCCTCGTGCAAGGGATGCTCCTCACCAAGGGGTCAAACCTGGGCTTCTTATATCTCCTGCATTGGCAGGAATGTTCTTTACCATGACCATCACCTGGGAAGCAACAAGTATTGGTACAAGATTATCATATTTGTTTCAAATACTAAAAAAAAAAAAAATAATGATGATAAAATAGAGAAGGGAAAAGTTTGAACTTAGAAAAAGATGTAAAATCATTTTTATAGAGACAATATATAGAAAATGTAGGAAAAGACTGACTTGAAATTTTGTGATGCCCCCCCACGTTAAAAACTTACACATCTATAAAACATGTTAATGTTCTGGTAATGGGTTCATCTACTGAATGCCCAACAACCCTAACTAATTGCCTGATCACTTTCAGGATGAAAAGTATTCCCAGAGTACACCGGAGTATATCAGTGTCACCAATGACTGCCATACCAATTCCCTCCATGCTGCTGAAGAAAGAGAAAAAGCCCAACAGATGAACATGAGTCTTTCACCTGGGTTTTTTACCAGATCAAATGAGACAGAATGTAGCTTACCAGGCTTCAGAGTTTTAGAGGTAACAGAAACTGTACATGCAGAAAACGGTGGAAGAACTGTAAGCAATTGAAGAGAAATTATATGATGCAGTTAATGAAACATGAATGAAACCAAGGGATGACTAAAGATCTGTAGTAGCAAAATAAATAACAGATCTATAACTTGTCCATGCAGACAAATTTAGTTCAAACAGCGCATTATAAACAGGATTGCAGCTATGATTCTGTACAAAAACATGAAATGAATGGGAACTTCCATGTGTAAACTATAAGATTGCAAAATTCATGAATATGTAAGAAACACACCTCAGTTTTGAGTACTCCCTGTTACTAGTGACTCATATTTGGGAGTCCTATACTGTACCACTCGAGTCAGCGCGTCTGCCTTTCAAGGCTCTCCTGATTCTACTTCTACTTCAATGACACCTCCTTCATTCGTCATTCTCAGTGACTCCTCTGTCACCTTTTATTCTTAATTTGTAAGTCTTCCCCACAATGGCCTATAAAATATTGCTTTGCTTCTCATGGCTGCAACAATTGCCTCTGTTCTGAGGACAATAGAGTTTACAAATCAAACATCAATCATGTATGGAAGCTCCAAATTTTCACCATTATAATCTCTCCTTTCTGATTTCCTGCATTATCCTTCGTCCTAATGTTATTTAATATATTTTCACATGCATCCCCCCTTAAAATACTATCTTCTCTCTCTACAACTTTCTTAATGATATCAACATTCTTTTCTTCTGTTAAGCTCATTAATAATGAGGATGATGAAGTAAAGGAAAAGGTCAAAGAGGAGGAGGAGGAGGGATTTTTCAGTAAGCTTAAATTTAAAGTTTATTGAGAGTTACTACATGGCCATACGTTTTACTAAGCACTTTATGTGCATTGCTATATTTCATCCTACTCAGTTCTCTGTTCTTTTCCACTAAAACAGTTCATGGCTGTAAACAAATCAAGCATATTAACTAGAATTTCAGAGGAAAAAAGAAATTACTTCAAGTTATACATTAGAACTCATCAAAAGACTTAATTTCTAAAATAACCCAGATTTTCAATAATTCAGTGTAATGTGAACTAATAGCTTGCATTTTATAATTTTGCAAGTTTTATTACCTTCAAAAATATCTGCATACACAGAGGATAACCAAAAGTCTTTTAGGTCATCTGCTCTGAGCAAAGATCAAATGTTACAAAAACCATTGAATTATGATTATTTTGATGAGACTGTTTCTTACGTTTGCTTAGAATGAAGACCTTACTGCATGGATACTCATGTTACAGTACCTCTGGAATGGTCCTCTGTATGGTCTAGCCCATCATGACAGGCACTTTGAGAAAGACCTCTCAGATATTATCCTATCAAGTGCCAGAGAGAATTTTAAAAAATTAAACAAACTTAAAAGAATCTTAGAGAAGCGATTCAGCCAGGTGAGCATCCTGCAGAGGGCTTTCTTGCTTTGTTGATGACTCTGTAATGCATAAGGGGATTTGAAATATCTCATTTGGTAAGAAAAAGATTCATGCTAGACTGCTACTACATAAAGCAGGAGCCTAGTCATCCATAGTGATAGATTCTACTGTGAAGGAATCAGAATTTCACTGCAATTTTTGTCATGTGCAGCCTTCCCTGCATTGTACACAATTCCAAAAGCTTGCCTCTTCCTGGGCACAGGGGGTTGAAATATTTTCAAGAGTAAGAGAACTAGAGAACAGAATTTCCAAGCTCAGCATTTTCCTCAAAGTATCCCAGGACATCTGCTCTTGAAGTCCACTTGTCTTCTTTCTCTGTTCTCCTCAAATCAGAGGATGAGAATGGGAAGGAAGAAAAGAGAAAATTAAAACTAAACATGAGTTATGTTTCTACGTTTTAGATTCCTAATTGTTTTCTCATAGGCTGGCTCCAAATCCATAGAGTTTTATATTCGTATGTGTTCCCCAAATCTTGATTTGATAATGACAAGGGACAAAGTTAAACAAATATTAATAAAATGCATAAGAAGTCATTTTCTTTTGGGTATTCAGATTATTCTTCCAGTCAAGAGTGAAGTTGGACAAGGATCGCATGTACTGGCCAGGATCCCAATCCCTGAGGTCCAGTAATGAAAATAAGCGTCATTCGGTAATTTATAAACTCTTCCAGTGTCTGAGCCGGGATTCACGTAAAGTTGACATGTACACCAAGATCCTGGCATGCCGAAGCAGCGAAGAGTGCTAAATCCACATCCATCCCATCCAGCTCTCAGATGGTCCTAATGATCTTTCCCATAGCAAGTTTCTTTGAATTTTACAGCTTTTTCATACATGTTCTATGAAATGGGTCTCCTCTTCAAAAAATAAACACAGACTCTGTAGAGATGTCAAAATCTAAGATGGTAATTTGCTAACATTTCTTATTTTCATTTAATTGAAAATCAAAAGAAAATCCACCCCTACAATTGAGAGAATGAAGCTCCTATTAAAATTAGTCACAAATAGCAGAAGCTGGCATTACAAAGAAGACCATTAAGAGAATGCATAACAATCACAGAAAATTATTCTGGGTTAAGTTATTAGAATCAGAGAATTAGACAATTGTTCATGGTTCTGGTCTTGCTACCAAGAAGACTGAATCCTCAGGATTCTTTATGAAAGCCAGCCGCAAACTGTCAGCCAACTGTCACAGTGTTACACCAGACAGGATCAGTGCTTCAAACCTTTGTACAAATAGCATGAGGTTTACTGAACTATCTGAAGATTGTTAGGATGCTGTCTTACCCTTTCTGGGTTGCTATAACAAAATATCACAGTCTTATAACAATGGGAATGGATTTCCACTGCGTGGTCATGCAGGGTCCTTTCTGGTCTCACACTTCTTATTGTATCCTCAAACGGGGGGAAGGTCTTGGGAGGTCTGTGTGTCTCTTATACATAAAAGCACTCATCTCATTGAGGAGGCTCCATCCTTATCACACTGTCACCTCACAAAGGCACCACCTATGGATGCTATAACCATGGGAATCAGGATTTCATCATATGAAACTTCTGGGGGACACAAAGTTTGAGACCATAGGGATACAAACATGAACTGGCTCCATCCTCCTCCAGTGGCTGTCTTCACCCACACTCCACTGCATCCTCATTTTCTGCAACACCTTGCAACCATTCCATACATTCTATCACTCTGGGTTTCACAAGGCCAGGTCAGTCAAGTGACAACTCCATCTCATATTCAGCCTATTCAAAGTTTCCTTCTCCCCTGCTGAGGCCCAGGGGACCTACCAGGAAGCATCAATGTGTCCATTTCTGCAAGGTTCCTTCTCTCTCCCTCTCTGGATCTTCATTCCTTGGGCCATGTTGGAACAGGGTAGATGGTAACAAGATGGGAAAGCTCTGACATCACTGACTTACATGGAGCTGTTGTACCCTTCTCTTGGTCCAGAAGGACTGATCTGAAATTCCCCCGGACTGACAAGTGTTTCTCTTGTGGGGTGTCCTTGTGATTATCCAGGACATTCACAAGTTGGGGATCCCCAACGCCAGAGTTCCCTTTTTAATCAGGGGAAATGTTCTGGTCCCCACAGCTCACCACCTGCAGTCATCAGCACAGCCTCTCTGTCTCCCTCACTCTGCAAGCACCATCTGGAGAAGATTCAGTAGCCCACAGTCAGCTGCCTACTAGCTGACCCACAGGAAACCCCTGTATCATAAACACTCTGAACCACTGAATGGCAGAAATACTGGTGTGCATCTTCCCTGCCTGGGGCCTCTGGACAATTGTTCAACTGCTCACATAGACACCGAGGAGATCGGAAAGCTGGATTCAAAAACACATTTATCTGAGAAGTGAGATACCATTCTCTCTTCCTTTTAGAGTAACTATCCTTCTCAGTAATTATTTGGCCTTACAAACATAATCTAGTAGGTCCCAGAATTATAAAATCCTCCAAATAGACTGAGTCTCTACTGAGACTGGAGCAATGTGACTGTATTAGGGTTGCTCAGCTTGTTCAACAGCCTCCAGACAACCTGGGATGAGGGCCAATCTCTTGACTGGCTCTCCTAAGAAGTCAGTGATGTTGCTGGGCTGGTTTTGCAGCTCTCTAGAGCTTTACCAGTAATTCCTAGTAAACAGAAAATGGAAAATCAATAGGTAGAAGGGAAAGGGGGGTGATAAGAGAGAAGGAAGAGAAAGACAGAAGGAAGGAAATGCAGCAACACAAATTGAGTGAAGGACTTGGGTCGTGAAGGATGAAAAGATGTTAGAACACTGTATTATAAGGACCTATATATATTATATAAATATAATATATACATATTCAATATTGTAAGAGCAAATATCTCATATTCCCTTTTAGTTCCATTTTCTCTTCTCTCCTCTTTTTTCTTAAATTGTCCTTTATGTTAGGAATATTCTTCTGTTATTACTAAAGGTCATAGTTCTAGAGATGAACAAAGCCTGGCAACTCTTCAGGGCAGAGTCCAGCCAAATCATGTTCTTTTAGACAAAGACAGCTTTCACCCACATACAGAAACACTGTCCACCAAAACCAACCTCTTCCCTCATAGCCAGGATTATTGTTTCCTAAGTCTTGCCCCTGCCTCTACCTGGGATTATCCAAACCTTAAAGAACATGACAGAATACTCTGCCCCAAAGCAATCTATCAATCCCTCCTTTGGCTCCTTCATGCATGTAAAGTGTCAGCTTTCCTGTATTTTCACTTTCTTCTTCCAAAAGGTAAAAGACCATGAAAAAAACTTGTAAGCACTTTCTAAGTCATTTACTGCCCCAAACATCTAATTTTATTGTGTTACTTGCTTAACTTTCTTTCCTTCAATGTCTAGATATTTCCAGCACAGAGGATGGTATTTATTACAGGGGAAATTTGGCAATATGGGGGAGTATGCAATTGAAGGAGACATACACTCACCGATAGGCCACACACATCTTCATGTATTTGTCGCTTATAAAATTTATTTCAAGCATAAATTTAGGACTTTACATCAAGAACAGAGGTAGTGACATTGAGAATGCTGTCCTTGCTTGACAGTTTCATATAAAGTGAATATTGTAGATTCCAGACAATATTGAACAGAGCCATAGATATTCTATAGAGTCAGTCAGGAATAGCCAAGGTGGGGATATTTGGACAGGATTTAACAATCACTCCCTTGCGTACCAGAAATCATTGCATTTCCCCTCTTTTACAGATTTCCATGTAAGATTACACTTGAAGAAATGCCCTTATATAACAAGAATAGTAGCAGTGGTTACCATATGGAAAGAAACAAATGAAGAACCTTTGAAGTTGACTGAACTTATAGATTAGTAAGTCACATGTCATAAGTGAGGACTTATTCTGA
The DNA here is from genome assembly GCF_019320065.1 of Cervus canadensis. Classification (NCBI taxonomy): domain Eukaryota; kingdom Metazoa; phylum Chordata; class Mammalia; order Artiodactyla; family Cervidae; genus Cervus; species Cervus canadensis. Next base: position 17,072,509 of record NC_057413.1, read on the forward strand.
GGTTTGAAAAAGTCCCTATTTTCCAGAAGCAGGCCCTCCACTTGTGGAGAAGGAAAGGGTTATATAAACAGACAAATTACCATATTGCATGGTAGAGTGAAGAAGAATAAGATGTGATGCCAACATGGTGCTATAGTAGATTGAGGTAAAGCTAGGATCTATCTATCTATTTGCTTACAGGAGTAAGCAAATGGGATGGCTTTATGATGGAGTTTTTAAAGGTTAATGGGATACTGATGTGGAAAAATAAGAAAACAGTATATCTGTCAATTCATTTAGGATCATCTTATGAAGGAAGGATCTCTGACATCCTAGGTCAAGGCAACTGATATAGTAATACGTATGGCATTATAAGGTATCAGTGAATAATCAAGTCTGACAAAAACACAAGAAATGTTCATTTTTTTTACCATTCATGTTGTATCTCTCCTGATTATGCTCCCATGATATACTGTATATATTATTGTAGGGTTAGAATGGAGAAATACTTGAATGGATTTTTATGCATTAGGAAGAATGATATATGCCAATTTGGCAAGTTTGTCTTTATTCTACAAATTAACAGGAAACCAAGAACATTAGGTCCAAGAGAGCAGAATGTCCAGAATTAGAAAAGAGAAACTTTAATGTGGATTGAGGAGTTTGGGCTGTTGGGCTGGGTAGAGAAAAAGAAAGAGAGCAGAAAGAACTGGGAATATTATGACATTAAAAATCAAAGAGTACTCTGCCAAGTGATTAGACGTAAAGGATGTGAGAGATAGAAGAAATGAAATAGACCTTGACCACATGCAAGGAATGAGGCAGACATAAGAGTCAAGCAAGGCATCCAACAATATGGGAGTGGTTGAATCAATCAATGAAAAGTCAGAGAGAAGGGAGGAGATAAATTAAGGTTTTATCCAAATGCATCTGAGCTCTATTTTCCTGTATTTCATCAACTTAGTAGCAGAAATCAGCAAGACATGTTAAGGTTCTGCAGCAAATGATAGAAATAAGTACTCTACGGAGCCTCTGCTAGACCCTATGGAATATTCAGGGCTGATTTCCTTTAGTATTGACTGGTTTGATCTCCTTGCAGTCCAAGGGACTCTCAAGAGTCCTCTCCAACACCACAGTTCAAAAGTATCAATTCCTTGGTGCTCAGTTTCCTTACGGTCCAGCTCTCACATCCATCCTGATTACTGGAAAAACAATAGCTTTGACAAGACGGAATTGTATTTATATATATAAGCATATATGTACACACAGCTATGTAAGGAATAGTTTTGAAAAGTAATATAATTCTATTTTGAATGAAGAAAACAAATCAACTAGTATATATATTTTTTTCAAATGTGCATTTTAGCTGTCATGTTGCGTCTAAAACCTGGTCTTCAAATGTAGCTTATGTTTATGCTGATAAAAGAGTCAGAAACCTGTCTTAACCTTGTAACATTAACTATAGAACAGCTTATTTATAATAGCTAATTGAAACCACCAAAAGTTTGAAACCCATAGGCCTGCCCACTATCTACTGTTGGTCATTTAACCAATTGATCATTGACTTAATTCCTCCTTGACTCAGAAACTCTTACAGGTGCTTAGTTTACATCAATAAACAAAGCAGGCAGACTCTTATCCTCATGGAACTGATACTCCAGCTGGGGGAAGACAGATAATCTGCAATAAACATGAATCCAAGTACATTATATGGAATGTTAACAGGTGATCTCTACTGTGGGAAAAGAAATAGTAAAGCAGAGGACGGGGTTTCGGGAATGAATGTGAAGAAAGGGAGGTGATTTAAAGAAAAACAATGTAGACCACACTGAGGGGAGCAAACATGCTTTCTTGCATTCAAGTTTTCCCCTGTCCAGTCAGGTCTCTTGGTCTTCTACCCAACTTCAACAATGTTTCCTTCTCTGAGGCTCTAGGCAAACTCGTGCAAACATGTATGTTCTGAACATTCTGCCTCTCTTCAGTTGAACGGGTTTCAGAAAAATTTTTTGGTAAACCCCCAAATTAAGTAACATTTTACACAGCAAATTTTGATAATTTTCTTTTTCCTGAAGAACTAATCTCCAAATTATTTTCCATTTTACAACACACTTTTAGTGACCTAATTATATTATGTAAAATTATCATATATGCATTGCTATTCTAATATATTATGACATCTAAAAAATATATACAAAATGTATATTGAATGACAGTGAGATAAAAAAATAAATGGAAACGGAAATGCTAACATTTTCTTCCCCAGGGGATGAGGACACTCATTTTTATGGCCACTGGACTAATGGATTCTGAATGTACATGCATAATTATACCAGTTGTTTAACTGTAATAATAAAGTGATTTCTTTTGTATATAGCTTCAATCCAAGTTCTCAGAATACCACAAAGAGCCAAGAATAAAATTATATGTGAGTAACTCTCTTCATATGCATATATAAAAGTTTGAGCTCAATTAAGTAACCATCTTTAGTTCTTTTGTTGTTCAATCAATTCATCTACTGGTAAATAATCCAACTCTACAATAGATTTCTTTTTTCAGGGTTTAAATCTCAAATCATAATAAAAGCAGAGCAATGGCCTTTAAAGAAATGGCCTAGTGAAAAAGTTGGCTTAAAGCTCAACATTCAGAAAACTAAAATCACGGCATCTGGTCCTATTACCTCATGGTAAATAGATGGGGAAACAGTGGCTGACTTTATTTTTCTGGTCTCCAAAATCACTGCAGATAGTGATTGCAGCCATGAAATTAAAAGACACTCCTTGGAAGGAAATTAATGACCAACCTAGACAGCATATTAAAAAGCAGAGACAGTACTTTGTCAAAAAGGTCCATCTATTCAAGGCTCTGTCTTTTCCAGTGGTCATGTATGGATGTGAGAGTTGGATTTTAAAGAGAAATCTGAGTGCTGAAGAATTAATGCTTTTGAACTGTGGTGTTGAAGAAGACTCTTGAGAGTCCCTTGGACTGCAAGGAGATCCAACCAGTCCATCCTAAAGGGGATCAGTCCTGAGTGTTCATTGGAAGGACTGATGTTTTAGTTGAAACTCCAGTACTTTGGCCACCTGATGCAAAGAGCTGAGTCATTTGAAAAGACCCTGATGCTGGGAAAGATTGAGGGCAGGAGGAGTAGGGGATAACAGTCAATGAGATGGTTGGATGGCATTGCTGACTCAATGGACGTGGGTTTTGGTGGCCTCTGAGAGTTGGTGATGGACAGGGAGGCCTGGCGTGCTGCAGTTCTTTGGGTAGCAAAGAGTAGGACACGACTGAGCGACTGAACCAAACTGAACTGAAATGGCCTAGAAGAATAAATAAAATGTTGTATTGATATCATTATATATATATATATATATATATATATATATGTATTTGTAAAGAAAATTAATGAAAAAATACAGAAGACTTATAGTTGCTGAAACCAAAAGTTACTCACTCCGAGCTGAATATACATATCACCTAGAAAAAATACTTTCTCAGCTTCTGATGACTTCTAAAGAAAGGCACTCCATGGCTTTCATCTCCAGCCTACTGTGAACTCCTTTCCACTTCCCTCCATGAAATCTCTTCCCTAGGTTATAAAACACACTTTGGGCTTCTGGTTCAGACAAGATGACTTGATCTCTTTGTGCCCACTCCTCTGTTTATTCTGGAAATAACAAGAGACCACTAAAGGGACCTTTTATAGTTGGCAAGAAGAAGGTGAACACTTTAGGGCCTGAAGAATGGAAGAGTAACACAGCAACACATAACAGAAGACAACCCAGGCCCAGCATTCCTGACCTCCAACCTAGCATCAGAAGGCAGCCTGAGTGGGGCTGTTCCTCCCAAGGAATAAATGTGAAGGAACACCAGGTGGTGGTTTAGTTGCTAAGCTGTGTCTGATTCATTGTGACCCTATGGACTGTAGCCCACCAGGTTCCTCTGTCCACGGAATTCTCCAGGCAAGAATACAGATTCCCATGTCCTCTTCCAGAGGATCTTCCCAACCCAGGGAATGGACCCAGGTCTTCACAAGGCAAGTGGTTTCCTCACTGTCTGAGCCACCAGGAAAGTCTGAGAAATTTAATAATGGCATGGATATTTGGAAATTAAAGGATAAAAACATATGTGAACATTAGATAAAGTAGACTTTAGATCAAGATAATTTCGAATGACAAAGGAATAAAAGGACATACATAAGGATAAAAGAGTCATCCAGCAGGAATACATAATAATCCTAAATATGTATACATCAAGCAATATAATTTCAAATATTTGAAGCAAAAATAGATACATCATCTGAATAATCTATACACTTTACTGAGATTGAAACTGTGCCATAAAACTTTTGAAAAAGAAATCACCAATCCAAGATAGTTTGACCAGAGAATTCTCTCAAATATTTTAAAAATTAAGATCAATTTGACAAAATCTCTTCAAGAAAATGAAAGAGAAGGAAACGATTCCAAACTAATTAGAAGGGGCCAGTATTGCTCTATATCAAAATCAGAGAAAGGCAGTACAAAAGGAATTTTCAGACTAACGTCTCTCACAAATTTGGAAATAAAAGTTTTCACTCTCACACATACAAATCAACCAAATGAATTCAACAATGTATAAAAACATCTCTTGATGGTTTCTGGTCCCTTCCTAAGTCCGATCACATTACCCATCTCTTCAAAGGGTTTAAGTGAATCAAAATACAGTCAGTCAGTTAAAGTCCCATTAATAATATTATGATATCATAAATACAGTGACAAATAATCGAGTCTAGGTCAAATCAGAAACTGACCTGTCCCATTAAAGTTAATCCTACCTAGTCATCCTAAAAGTTTACCAAAAAAAACAAAAAAACTACAACTAGATTCGTAAGATAAAGAAAACATTTCTACTACATAGAAATGGTGGGTGTGTTTGATATTCTTTATATGACCCTCAGGAACCCTAATGATCATTTTCTATTATGTTATGAACCTTTGGACGCTGAGAAGACCAGACTTTATTCCCCTACCTCTCCTGCCCTCTGACTTCTATTTGAGTTTGGTCAGTGGTGAACAAAAGAGATTGGTGAGTCAGTGGAGAAAAAGATTAGTGAATTGATTCTTTCCTCTGACTCCTTTCTTGCTGGGAAGTGGTCAACTTTCTCCACTGAAGCCCAGAACTCTGGTCAGAGGCCATCCCTTTTAGCTGCAGCTATGTACAAATCTCTTTAGAGACTGCAATATCCATTCTCTTCTTTGCCCTGTGGCCCTAAAAGTGTTCATGTACCCCTGTTCGTGCCTGTGTCAAAGAGTTTTGTTATTCCTTTTAAAATATCCTTAGCTCTGATACAACTTCCAAATTCTTAAAGCTGATTGTGTGTTAGTCGATTAGGCATGTCTGACTTTTTGTGATCCCCATGGACTGTAGCCTACCAGACTTCTCTGTCCAAAGAATTCTTCAGACAAGAATAGTGGAGAGGGTAACCGTTCCCTTCTGCATGGGACTTCCCTGACCCAAGGGTGCAACCCAGGTCTCCTACATTGCAGGGAGATTCTCTGTCATCTGTACCACCAGGAAAGCCAGTTTTCTTTATTTTCCTTATCTGTGTAAATCATCTTGATTTCTGACATGATAGGGGTGGCTATGGAGCTGATAGATAAAGATGGTCCCTCAAAGATCTGATTCTAAACTGCTCACAACAGGAGGGGGACATCTTTTTTCCTGACTCCAAAAACATAGATACAAGAACATGTCACAGGTCATGTAAAAATAAGTGCTGAGAAATCAATGATTTAAGAAGGAATTTTTAAAAGTGCACAAACTTTAAGCTATAAGATGATGAATAAGGTGTGTGGATCTAATGTATAACATGATGACTGTGTTTTGTAATGTGTTATGGACATTTGTGGGCCTTCCCAGGTTATGTTAGTGGTAAAGAACCCTCCTGCGAGTGCAGGATGCATAAGAGATGTGAGGTTGAATCCTTGGGTCAGGAAGATCCTCTGGAGGAAGGCGTGACAACCACTCTAGTATCTTTCCTGGAGAATCCCCATGGACAGAGGACCCTGGCAGGCTATAAAGTCCATGGGGTCACAAAGAGTTGGACATGACTGAAGTGACTTATCACACATGTAAGAGAGGAAAACTTAAAAGTTCTTACCAAAAAGATCTTTAAAGGTAAATATGTGAGGTGATATTAATAAATATGTTAATTAAATCAATGAGGGAATCTATTAATCATGTATACCTATTTAAATTGTCATGTATACCTATTTAAATTGTCATGTATACTTTAAATATCTTGCCATTTTATCTGGAAATTGTATTTAAAAAAACTGCAAAAAGAAAAAACCAAGAATTTCAATGCTTTTTATATAATATTATAGATATTTCAACCATTAATCTTGGTATGTAAAAGGGTTTTTTTTTTTTATTCCAGATAATAAACAGTGGGATTCACTGGATATTCAGAAAAGGAAGAAATCTTGGAAATTATCTAGACAATCCTCCCATATTAAGGATATATTATAAGTAAATCCAAGAATGATTAAGTCACTTATCTAAACTTATAAAACTTGATGCAAAAGTAGCAATAGAAACCATAGTTCCTAGGTTTAAGTGAATCTTTACCAAATTACCCAGCAAATGGAAATATCTCCTATGCTCTGCAAAATTTGATTCTTATCTCTTTCACAAAAGTGATCATATTCTGCCTTGTATTCATTGTCCAGTTAGCATAAGTTTAACAATAAATTAAATTCCTTGAAGGTTCAATGCTGGCATGTCTGTTTTACTCACTCTGTATACTCACTTATGGCTAAAGCTCTTTATCAATGCCATTTCTTCTCCCTGAAAGACCCTCACTCTTTTACCTCATGACTTCCCTGACATATTTCAGATCTCAGTAAAAACCACTTCCACAAAGCAGCCTTTCCTGATTCTGACACAGCTCAGGTCTCCTTGTTATGTGGACATATGGCATTCTGTGTTTTTCCCTCTTGACATGTTTCCCAATTATGGTACAGCATTTAACTTTGAAATTTACCTCATTTCTGTTTTTCTATTAAAATTTAAGTCCTAATTTACAAAGTCCACATGTGTGCTCTTCACTACTGTCCATTCTTTGCATCCAACAGGGCTTCGTTAGTCGTTTGTTCATTGAAACACTTTTATTCGTGCAGAGTAAAATTCCAATGAATTTTTGATGCTGCTCTCAGAGCATACAGTGAACTAAAACCAATGAGGTCTTTTCTCCCCACCCAAACCCTCATACCCTGATTATTTGGACATAATTACAGAACTAGAACTGCAGGGGCTTCCCTTGAGGCTCAGCTGGTAAAAAATCTGCCTGCAATGTGGGAGGCCTGGGTTTGAACCCTGGGTTGGGAAGATTCCCTGGAGAAGGGAACGGCTACCCACTCCAGTATTTTAGCCTTGAGAATTCCATGGACTGTATAGTCCATGGGGTCACAAAGAGTCGGACATGACTGAGAGACTTTCATTTTCACAGAACTGTGGATGCATTTGCTTTTAATTGTTACCCTATTAGATGGAAAGCACTGGATGTTCGGTCTTTTATTCAACATACACTAGCCCTCACAGTTTCCTGTCCTAAGATAATGTGATAATTGAGTCACTGACTAAAAGGCTGAATAGGACAGAACTAGAGACAGTGCTCTGAACCTGCCACTTGAGTTTACTTTTTACCTTAGGATTCTTAACGTCACTAGAGGAGTTCAGTTTCTTAGCTGTACTCTCTGATCATGATAGATAAAAATACTTTAAGGAGAGCGAACAAATCAAATATTCTTACATTGTACACAAGCACCTAATCTTTCTTTGAAGGTACAAGAGAAATTCACCTCCTTGATGAATTGTTACCTACTTTTCCTAGATGAAAGTACCATCTTCCTCCTTATGGCTTCCTAATGTCATTCTCACCATTTTTATCTCACTGACCACATTCTGACTTATATTATAGTTAATTATCTGAAAAACACCAATTCCTATTCCTTTCATTCAGTTCCCCTGGGGCTGCAAGTGTACAGCGTCTGCCCTGAAGTTACTTTTTATTTAGTATCAAACATGGCAGAAACTGGCCAGCCATTTTTACTTTCTGAAGTAAATATAATTAAAAGCAAATACCCAGCCTCTAGTATTTTGGATTAACTGACAACTGGACAAAATCTTACTGCTATTCCAAATAAAAGTTCCTTTTGTGTTAATTTTTTTCTTTTAGGGAGAACTTGCATTATAGATAGAGTTCAGGTAAATAGAAACATGATTGATATTTTAGCTGGAAAAATAAAAACTCTGTTGCAGTAAACAAAAGTAGACAAATCAAGCTTATTCTATATACTACAAGACTGATTTTATTAGGAGCTGGCAGCTCAGACAGTAAAGAGTCGGCCTGCAGTACAGGAGACCTGGGTTCCATCCCTGGTCAGGAAGATCCCTGGAAGAGGGCATGTCAAGCCACTCCAGTATTCATGCTTAGAGAATCCCCATGGATGGAGGAGCCTGGCGGGCTGCAGTTCTAGGGGTCATCAATCCATGGGGTGGTAAAGTGGTGGACACAACTGAGCAACTATGCATAGCAAACTTCTCAAGTTGACATACTGACATTTAGAAACAGTTTCTCTCACTAGTGTGCTTAACTACAACTCCTGCTTTTCAATGGAAGATCAAAGATAAAAGTAATATTCTATATTATCAAGTAATTATTTCTATCAAGCGATGGAAGAGCAACACAGACCTGTTCTAATCAACCCAATGTGTTCTTAGTGTGAAAAGAATGATGGCCTCCTGACCCCTTACTTCTTAGTTCTACTTTTGTCTGAGAGAAAAGTTCCTCCAAGAAGGATAGGAGTTCACACTCCTTCCAGGAAGCCAACTGGGGAGTCTAAGCCATGGAATTACCATTGCATCTAGAGTCACTTTTATAAAAATACTGTGTCTCCCAATCCTCAGTTGGGTGACCTTGGAAACAGCAGTTACAATCATAATTTTAAGGAAATATTAAATACAGATGTTCTTCTCTTGTACTGCCTGTAAACTTTAGAAACAGGTAATTATGAAATTGTTTCTCAAAGATGGGGTAGCTGCCTGCTTTTTAATTATCTTGATTACTGTAGAATATGGCCTGGGGTTAAAATGTCTTTTGCTGAGAAAAGGGACTTTTTCCCTAGGACACCCAATATCTCATCTTCTTCACTAAATTTCTTATAGCAATGTAAGTTCTATTTTAATTTCTTAATACCCACTGTCCCCAGGAAGCGTAGCAAAGAGTCAGACATGACGAAGCCACTGAACTGAACTGAATACCCACTGTCCCCAGGAAGCAGAAGCTTTATGGAAAAATGAGTACCCTGTCTTAATATAAAGTGTCCCCATATGGCTACTGTTCTTAAAGACCCAAATGGCCATTCTTTCCTACCATCCAGAAGGTAATTCAGTGCACATTTTACATTTATCTGTGGTTCTCTTCTTTTTCTCCAGTGTCAGCTTTAACCACATAATTTTTTAAAAAATTTTGTTCCCCTATTGTTTCATTAGCCACAGGATATCTTAGCGAACATAGTAGATTCAGTGTAAATTTGAGTCATGCTCTAAGATAAAGAATACAACTTTGAGATATAAATCAGAATCATTAAAGAAACATGGTGATTAGTTAAAAAAAAAAAACATCAAAATGTGTTTATTCTAAGGTTATATAATTCTTTAACCACATTTATCTTGATGAAAAGTTTGAGTTACGTATTTGATAGGCCTCACATGTTTTATTTTCTTTTGCTCAATAATCATTGCAGATGATGACTGCAGCCATGAAATTAAGAAATGCTTGCTCCTTGGAAGAAAAGCTATGAAAAAACTAGACAGCATATTAAAAAGCAGAGACATCACTTTGCCAAAAGAATATTCAAAGTATATTCAAAAATATATTCAAAGGTATGGTTTTTCCAGTAGTCATGGATGGATATGAGTGTGTACCATAAAAAGTCTGAGCATGTGAACTGATGTTTTCAAACAGTGGTGCTGGAAGTACTCTTGAGAGTCCTTGGATTAAAGGAGATGAAATCAGTCAATCCTAAAGGAAATCAACCGTGAATATTCAAAGGAAATACTAATGCTGAAGCTCCAAAACTTTGGCCACCTGATTCAAAGAGCTGACTCATTGTAAAAGACCCTAATGCTGGAAACGATTCAGGGCAGGAGGAGCAGGGGGTGACAGAGGATGAGATGGTTGGATGGTATCACCGACCTGATGGACATGAGTTTTAGCAAACTCCAGGAAATATGAAGGACAGGAAAGCCTGGTGTGCTGCAGTCCATGGGGTCACAAATGTCAGATATGACCTAGTGACTGAACAAGAAGAAGAACAAGGCCTCACGTGTGGATATGAAGTTTAATATTTATGAAATACAAGCAGTCTTACATTACACATATAGAATAACTTCAGTAATATGTGTTGTAATAAAGGGTAATCACAGCACAATTAAAAGGCCCAATGTAATCACAATTCTTTGATTTGTTGTTACTACTAGTTTCTAATTGTTGTTGCTATTTAGTTACTAAGTCCTGTCTGAAACTTTTGGGACCTCCTGGGCTGTAGCCCACCAGGCTCCTCTGTCTGTGAGATTTCCAGGAAAAATATTGGATTAGGTTGCCATTTCCTTTTACAGGGGATCTTACCTATAGAACCCAGTGCTCTCTCCCGAGGTCATGTGAGGAGGCATGTCTCCAGGACAGACAGGAGTGGAGGGTTCGCTCCTAGGCTCATGTGTCCATGCGTCTGCCCAGAAGTCCACTCATAGGAAGGACACAACTGCAGGGAGCAAGTGAGACGTGTGAGTCACAGGCTACGGATCTTTTGCTGTTTCTGTCTGGCCCTCCCAAAGACAGGAGAGAGTCAATAGAATTCATCATCTTTCCCCACACCTGCAGTGCTCTTTGGATTTTAAATGTCTTTCTTTTTATAAGCTCTTCTCCAACCTGGAGTCCCATCCCCATCTACTCCTGGGGAGCTCCTCCAGATCCTATTTCACTTCCTTTTTGAAAACTCTTGTAACTTTTCCAGACAAATCAGCTCTTCTCTCCTTCGGGTTGCTATGTAAAGTTTTACTTACATTCACCAAATAAATGTATACAACTGGACTAATTATTTATTCACATATTTGTCTCTTTCTCATGAAAAATTTGGGACCAGCAAGATTAAATTCAAACACTAACCCTTCATAATATTTAATAAAAGTATTTGAACAAAATACATCATTTATTTATAAATTGGTTATTGATAAATTGGCATGGTCATTTCTCATGCCAAAATGCATTAGGCTATGTTTCAGGATAGTATTAAATTTTTATTAATATAAAGGAGTAAAGTAGTAAACTCAAAATCAGTTAAATATTTTGCAACTGTGAATAATTTCAAAAACTCACCTATAAATACAAATTCTTAACATAAAGGGACCTTGAAAAATATTGAGTTTTTATACTTAACATTCAAGGTAACTTTTGACTCTTGATCCCCAGTGTGGCAAAAGGCAGAGGGTTTATCAGGAAAGTCTGGGGAATCTTACTTTCTGTTATCCGGGGTCAAATGCCTGTTGGATAAGTATTACAACCTAGACTCTCTTTCTTTCCCCTCCTATGTCAGGACAATTTCACAAGTCATCAAGGTATTCAGGGCTATATCCTCCTAGATCCTTTTGTCAGTTAATAAAGGAGAAATAGGAATATGAAGGACCATAGAGAAACACATGGTCAAAGTCTACCTCTACTTTTTCCCCAAGATGAAGGTTATTTTTTAATTGACATATAACACCATACACATTTTAGATATGCCACACAATGGTTTGATATTTGTATATATGGCAAAACTATGACCACAGTAATTCTAGTGTTAATTTACTAGTGTGATCCATCATCACACACTGCTTCAAATTTTTCTTGTGGTGAGTACTTCTAGATCTACTCTCTTAGCAACTTTCAAGTATACAAAACACTATTATTAACTATAGTTACCACAATCTGTATTAAATCCCCGTGACTTGTTTATAACGGGAAATTTGTATCCACTTCACCCATTCAGGCTTCGCAACCCAAACCCTGCCTCTGGAAACCACCAAACTGTTCTCTGGATTTATATTTTGTTCTTTGTGGTTATTGGTTTTTGATTCCTCATTTAAGGGAGCTCATATAGCATTTGTCTTTATCTGACTTATTTCACATTGCATAATACCCTCAAGGTTCATTCATGATATTACAGAGAGCAAGATTTCTTCCTGGTAAGTCCATAACTAATACATTAAGAGTACTTGCATAATCCTGAGGCTAATGTTGGTTAGCTCCACACCTTACTCACCCCTCATGATGAACAACCTGTTGATTGTGGTATGATTTGTGTAATTTACTCTTTAATTGTTCCCTGTCTGTTTGCTTGACACCACTTTGCTACCTGCCCCCCTGGACCTGAGTCCCAATGTCCAGTGCAATAGCAAGCATCATTTGCACCTGGCCTGAGAGGTGGGACATGGAACAGTTGCTATACTTGGGCAAAAACCATTACGATTATACAAAAATAGAACTGGAGTGAAGCAAATACAATTTTTACTGGAGAAACTGTATAACATATCGGTTTTTAAATAAGAAAAGCAATGCAGTTACTAAATTTTGTGGATTTTAATGCTTCACCATTGCTTACTATTTCTTTCCTTGGCCATTTCAGTTTATGTGAAAAAAATTATTTCAAGAAATGAACATTTATCACTGCTTATAAAAATACAATGCAAATCTATCCATGATGCTACCCAACATGGATTAAAAAAAAAGATGAGACACTAATAAAACTTAATTAAATCATTCAACATTTAAAATGAATTTCTAACTCTAGTTTATTTATTGGTTCCCTTTTATGTAGTTGAAACCCTATTATGAAGTCTATACATAATGAAAATTCAAAAGTAAAATCAATCTATTTAATGTATTCCTCTCAATCAAAAATTCCATTTCCTTTACCCTTCCTAAATTTAAATAACCTCAGAACACTACATCTCTATTTATATTTTGCTCATATCAGAAAACACATAATAAAATAGGGTTACAAATATATCACTTGTAGAGTAGTTGCATCTTAAATATAACTCATTCATTTCACATGTTTCACTTCATTTCACTAATAATGTATAATAATATTGTCTAATTTAGAGTGAATGTCAAATATGTGGTAGATGAGATAATGGATATTTACGAACTGCATTTTTAACATCACTCACAACCAACTATGTAGATATATATGTCTTCACTATCCTTCAGAAATTATTTCTTACAGTGAGACATAGGAATTTTACTTTGAATAAAAGAAGTAGAACATAATTATCTTCTTTGGTAAAAATACAATATATTACCATATTGCTACATGGAATTGTACATATCTATAAGATAAACATGTATCTTATATTACACCACATATATTAAAATGCAAAAAAATTAATAAGTAACATAACTAATGAAACACATCACAGAATACACAAGCATATTCTTGGGTTGCTCAATCCTAACTAAACAAGAGTGGAAAACTAAGCATTTCCTCATTTCTTGGCATATTCCCTGTGGCTCAGCTGGTAAAGAATCTGCCAGCAATGCGGGGGACCTGGGTTCGATCCCTTGGTGGGGAAGATTCCTTGGAGAAGGGAATAGCTACCCACTCCAGTATTCTGGCCTGGAGAATACAGCCCATTGAGTCAAAACGAGTCATAGATGACTGAGCGGCTTTCACTTTCATTTTTCATCACTGGGACAAAAGCAGAGGGTTTATCAGTAAAATCTGGGGAGTCTTATTTTCTGCTTTCTAAGGTCAAATGTCTGTTGCATGAATATTAAAACTTAGACTCTCTTTCTTTTCTCTCTTCTTCTCAGTAAAATTTCTCAAGTCATCATGTTATTCAGGGCTACGTGGGCATAGATTCTTAGGTCAATTAATATAGGTGAAATAAGGCCATAAGGAACATAGAAATGTATATGATCAAAGTCTCTCTCTCCTGTTTTTTCATGGTGTATTTTTCAGATTGAGATATTAATATAATTGACATATAGCATCATACAAGTTTTAGATGTACAACACAGTGATTTGGTGTTTGTATATACTGCAAATAGGGGTTTCCCTGGTGGTTTGGAAGGAAAATAATCACCACAGTAAATCTAGTTAATATCCATCATCACACTTCGTTATGATTTCTTTCTAGTGGTGAGAACTTTTAAGATCTTCTCTCTTTGCAACTTTCAAGTGTGCAATACACTATTATTAACTAGAGTCACCATGCTCTGTATTACATCCCCATGACTATAACTGTACATTTGTACCTTTTAACCCACTTCACCCATGTTGGCTGACCACCCAAACCCCCCCGTCTGGAAACCACCAATCTGTTCTCTGTATTTATGATTTGTTCCTCATGGTTGTTGTTTGATTCCACATTTGAGTGTGATCATACAGCATTTGTCTTTCTCTGACTTATTTCATGTAGTGTAATGTGCTCAAGATTCATTCATGTTATCGCAAATAGCAAGATTTCTTTATGGTTAGTCCATAACCAATATATTAAAAGTATCTGCATAATCCTGATGTATAAACTTGAGCTACCTACACACCCTTACACACCCGTATAGTGAAATAAGTATTTGGTAGTGCTATGTGTCTCTTATTCACTCAGTCTTGTGTGACTCCTTGTGACTCCATGGCCTGTAGCCCATCAGGCTCCTCCATCCATGGAATTCTCCAGGCAAGAATAGGGAAGTGGGTTGCCATGCCCTCCTGCAGGAGATCTTCCCAACCCAGGGATCGAACTCAGGTCTCCTTTATTGCAAGTGGATTCTTTAACATCTGAGACACCAAGGAAGCCCTTAGAAAATGATAGACAAACAAATACTTACTTTAAATTTTAACATAAAATTCAAGATGAAAATTAAAAGTAGTTAATGATAGATTTCACAAGAGTATTCTAGTTTGTATAACTTTCTGAAACATGTAGAAATATCACTAAGCAGGCATCTATAATTTTCAAAATACTCTTTTAAAGTATATGTTCTATTATCACAAAGATTTTAGAATGATCCATTATATAAAACTGCATCCAAAATACTGTTCCAAGAGCAGAAAACAGCAGAAGTATAAATGAACCTTTCCAGTCACACCAACCTTCCCGAAGGTAGCAGTCAAATGGAGGAAAGCTGGACTCTCTTGATAAACACACGTGGGTTCTAATCAAGGTGTGGCCAAAGGTATAACTTGTATGAATCAGGGCAGGAGATTCAACCTCTCCAGTTCTCTGTTTTCGTTAAAATCTTTATGCATTTGACAATGGTTTACTGAATGCCTCCCCAGCACCAGATTCTACATCACAGGAAGAAAATCCTTTGATAAATGGGACAGGTGAGGTCACCGATTTCATTAAGGTTATATACTAGCGGAAAAGACAGGTATTTGAACAAGTAATCACAAACATGAAGAGCTGTGGAAACAGGAAGGATTCACACTGTGGGAGCAGAGAGCAAGGGAACTCGGCTCCTAGTCAAAAGGGTTAGGAGTCACTGTTCAAGGAACTGGTGCAGAAGCTAAAAATCTAAAAGATACATGAGAGGAAGCTGAACAAACATAGGAAAAAACGTTCTAGGCAGAGCAAAACAAGGCAAGGAAGATAGTGCAGGATCATGGTATGTTCAGGGAACTGATCAGATCTGGTGTAGCTGGCCTGGAGAGAGGGGAGGACAGGTCAGGAGTGAAGCTGAAGCCCAGGCAAGGGCCAGATCTAGGAGAGATCCAGGACAGTGGGAAGAAAAGTGGGCTTTCTTCTAGGGAAAAGGGGTAGCCATACAAGGGTTTAGGGAGCAGAGACACAATTATAGTTCTATGTTTATAACAAAGTCCCGCTGAAGAATGGAACCAGTGTTAAAGGGAGCAGAAGGGGATTCCAGGGATATTAATTCAGGGACTGCAGATCACCCAGGAGATTGATGGAGCAGTTTGTGGTAGAAGGTCTGGAAAGAAAAGAAATCTTTAAAAGATTTAAATAAAAGAATGTTTAAAACTTACAACAAAGTCTAATATGTAGGAGGGATAAGCAAAGCAAGAGAGAAAGAAGTTCTCTAGCTATAAAATAACTAGAGAATCATCCCTGCCATATATGATCGTGTGAATAAAAATATAAATGTGACAATGTAGACTACATTAAGCATCTCTTATACTGCCTAGTGCAAAGGAGAAACCAAAACAAAAAAAAGAAAGAAAGAAAACAGCTGTCTTTAGAGTGAAATGACAATTCACACTTCTTACAAGTGATGTGAGGTTGAATTTTTTTCTGGGTCAAATCCCTTATCTTTGCACTCTACCACTGGGTGCAAAGACTGCAGTGCACCAATTCAAATGGAAAGGAATGTGGCAGGAGGCTGTCTGTACATGGAAAGAGTCTACACTCTGTCCTCCAGATTATGAATGCTCCACCTTTACATGCAGGCAGACAATAAAAAATGTTATTTGAGAATATATATCAGTCAGTTTGTTGAGATTTTTCTCTTAAATTTTTGAAGACTATCAAGAGCATTACTTGCATTCTTTTCCAGGGAGTCTGTTTTTACTCCTATGGATTATACCTTTCTGATGAACCCTTTGGGATGGAATAAAATCTTGACACTCTGTAGTTTGCACCTTCACTGGCCAAGACAAAGTTCTTGGCGGGGGTGCTATAGAACTGTGGTTGGCCCACACACAAGGTACGCATAAATGGAGATGGCCACACACAGACCTCTCTGGTGGGCAGGGCACAGGAAAACCATCCCGCAACAGAAGAAGCCTTTTTTACTTCCCTAGCTATAGACACAGACCATCACTGTCACCAAGGAGGAGGGTGGTGTTTCTGTATTATAGGTTAACACACATACATTTAGACTTCGTATCGACAAGGATGCAGTTCTAACAAAAAATGGGAGTTAACAGGCTTTTTTTCTAAATTTGTAAGACCTCCATATTTAAACAGAATTATTCTCTCTGAATATTCTGAAAGACAGGGAATTCTGCGCACTACAGTCTGTAGAGTCTCAAATAGTTGGACATGATTTAGGACTGAACAACACCTCTAAATATTCTGTTGTGCCATTACACTAGAGCTATATCTTACTCAGGAATTAAATAAGTGGGGAAATTTTGTATGGAGAAAAACTTACTCTTGAACATGCTTTAAATCACCCACAAAAAATGGTATATGTGGTTTTATACTTACTTTGTGGTCTTGCAATAAGTCTAACATGGTCAGGCTTTCTCAAGCATTTAGAAAAATTCCTGCCTCTTTAGTGGAAAAACCAGATAAAACACTGGTTAGTTTTTAAACATAAATGTTTGTCTTCTGCTTTTTAAAAAAAAATACATACAATGTTTAAAGGTTGCTTTCTACATATATTTACTACAAAATGTTGGCTACTTTACCCATGTTGTACAAAACATCCTTCAGCCTATCTTATATCCAACAGTTTGAACACTCGTCATCACTAAATAACCCCCCACCCACTACTAACCATTAGTTTGTTCTACACATCTGAGTCTCCTTCTATGATTTTTTTTTTTTCAAGCACAGGTTAGTTGAGTAAGTTAAAGCTATTCAACTCTACTGCATATAAAAGAAAAGTACTTTCTAAATCTATTTTCAAAATCAACACTCAAAGTCCTATTCTAATTTTTAAAACCAACGTTCAAGAATAATTTGAATCAGTTTATTATCTAATTTAACTAGTAAATTACCTAACTCTTTTGCCATGTCGTTTGAAACAGTAAAACATCATTGGCCTAATTAGTCATGCTTTTAATTAACTGGGATATTAAATGTGCAGAAAAGAGAGGGAGTAATGTAAGATTTCCCTTCTCTTTCTTACTCGTATGTGTACATTAACCCAAACGAATCCCAATGTCACATCATTCTAGCTTTTTATTCATGCTCATTTAATTTTAGAACTGAAAGACAAGTCCAAGATTATCTGCCATGCCAGATACCTTTTCTTTGCCCTTCTGGATATACTTTCTTCCTTCTCCACCATGTTTATGGCCTTTGTGGGATGGCCTAGGGACCACATCAACAGGCTGCCTTACTTTCTGTCTTCCTGTTGGGATCAACAATTGGGAAGCCATGGCAGGAGATGGAAGGAAGGAAACAGAATGAGATCAGTGAACTTATTCCCCTGGCTCCCTTCTCTTAAAATTTCCCAGATACAATCACAGTTCTTCAAGGTGTCCTCCCCCGCAAAACTCTGTTTAAGTTCTACAGATGACCCCTTCTCCCGTTTATTTGGATCTAGGCTGATAACAACTCATTTAATATCACCCATCTCCCATAACTTGATAAAACTCCTGAAATATTTTCATTTCTGTATATTGTTTGTTTGATTTCTAAATGCTACAATTTAATTTTACACATGAAAACACTGAACCTGAGGAAACACCGCTGTCAAGTTCAAGGTAACACAACCACTAGCCAGCCAGTGAATGGCGGTGGGAAGAAACCAGAACATTCCATTGCCAGGAACAGAAGCTTCTGTGAAGCAAATTAAACAGACAAAAACATGGAGATGTTCTTTGGACCACAGAGCAGGGAAGTTCAGTGGGACTGAGTTGGAGAATTGGAGAATTGGAGGAGGCAGAGTCCATTATCAGGAATGTGTCTCTTTTCTCCATCCCTCTCCTTAGCTCCAGGTTGACAGGCAGGCTGTCCCCACAGAACAGAAAATGCAGCTACTAGAAGCCATATCCTTACTCATCCCAAAAGTTCTAGCCAAGTCCCAGAAACAAGTATAGTTAAGTTAGCACTTCTCACAAGCCCGCCATGAACAAATTAGGTGAATCCTGAGTACTCAGATCAAGACAGTGGCCCATGCCTAGAGTGAGGAAATAGGGTCAGCCCTACCCTCAAGGCATAGACTCAGGTGGGGAATAGATGATTTCTAAGAGAAAGAGACAGACAGAAAGCAGAGGAAAGAAACATTCCCTACAAATAGAGGTAGAAGGAATGTAGAACAAACAGAAAACTGGTATACCAAAGCAAGAACAGAATCTGAACCTAATTAAATTTATGTTTCACTATGACACATACAGAAACCAAATATCTGACGTAACCTAAATCTTATTCCATGGAACCTAAAGAAAATAATCAAACTGTACATGCCAATGATCAACATTAGTGTTACAGTTACAAGTCACAGAGAATTATCACATACATTATCTCATTTAATTCAGTTATTCCAGATTCAGAATTCCATATAATTTGCCTGTGGCCTTTTTCAAGGTCAGACAAATGTTTGTGAACTTTGAGAATCCAAAGATTATTTATAAATGCTTCAGTGGTGTTCACATGTGGTTAAGAAACTACAGTGTAAACATTTCCGAAAAACTCATGGTTGTAAGTTTTATTGCACTAAGATTCACTGTGGAAATTCAGCCAGAGACCCATTAGGATATATTTCTGGGTCAAAGGCCAAAGTTCTTGGAATGGTCATGTCTTCTTTTCTGCAATCTGCATTTTACCCAGGCCCCAGGGTAGCTCTAGTACTAAAATTATAGGTTCCCCACTCCCTGTGAAACCTACTGACCAAGGCTTTAGCTATAATATTGCAGAAAAGCATGGATATGTGTGCCTACTTACCCAGAAATACGTGGTTGATATAAAAATCTCAAACAAATGATCAAGAGGCCACGGCTGGCAGACTCTCATGATGGCTTTGAGGAAAACTGTGGGTTTGCTCTGGTGAAATTTAGAGGTCAGAAAATACATGAAGATGGCCCCATGATGAAGTATTTAATAAGCTTGGGGAGAAAACAAAGTTGGTGTGGATTCCACTCAATTGAGAGTGAAAACTAGAACTTGATTGTGAAGGTTAAGAGGAAAGACCAAACACAATGACCTGAAAGAATGAATTTGTCTTGCCCTTTCTTGATAAAGATAAAATGTATTTAATACAAATAACCTTTGTAATTCATATATATATATATATACACACACATACATAAAAGCATATTTAAGTTTATATACATAAATTATATCTATATATAAAACAGTATATAAAATTGCTCATGTACATCTTCAGACATTTTCTAAATTTCTCAGTTATGACAACAGATGGATGAATATTCCCAAAACTTGCAACTGAAACTCACATCATGTGATATTTTCAAATGTACTTTCCTAAATGGTGATGGCAACCATGGAACAACCCCAGTTGGCACACATGAGTTTAGTAATATCCAGATCAGATTTTATTTGTTACTCCTAGTTAGAAAAACTGAAGTTGATATGTCTGTCAAAGCTCAAAGCTATTTTCACTGCATTTCACATCAGAGGCATGTGGAAATGCCCACTCTCTGGAGTAACTGTCTGAGAAAACTGGTGAGAGATGTGATATGGGTCAGGAAAGGAGAAGTAAGTAAAAGGTGACTCTAAAATCTTGAGCCTCTAGCTGTGTATTCAGTCAACTGTGCTTACAGAGCTCTTTTCTTTTCCACTGACTCAATTCAGTTCAGTTGCTCAGTCATGTCCAACTCTTTGCGACCCCATGAATCACAGCACGCCAGGCCTCCCTGCCCATCACAAACTTCCGGGGTTTACTCAAACACATTCCCATCAGGTCAGTGATGACACCCAGCCATCTCATCCTCTGTCATGCCCTTCTCCTCCTGCCCCCAATCCCTCCAAGCATCAGGGTCTTTTCCAGGGAGTCAACTCTTCGCAGGTAGGGTGGC
Organism: Cervus canadensis; assembly: GCF_019320065.1. Taxonomy (NCBI): domain Eukaryota; kingdom Metazoa; phylum Chordata; class Mammalia; order Artiodactyla; family Cervidae; genus Cervus; species Cervus canadensis. The sequence goes on from NC_057413.1 coordinate 17,093,241, forward strand.
CAAAGTATTGGAGTTTCAGCTCCAGCATCAGTCTGTCCAATGAACACACAGGACTGATCTCCTTCAGGATAGACTGGTTGGATCTCCTTGCAGTCCAAGGGACTCTCAAGAGTCTTCTCCAGCACCACAGTTCAAAAGCATCAATTTTTCAGTGCTCAGCTTTCTTCACAGTCCAACTCTCACATCCATACATGACCACTGGAAAAACCATTGCCTTGACCAGATGGACTTTTGTTGGCAAAGTAATGTCTCTGCTTTTTAATATGCTATCTAGGTTGGTCATAACTTTCCTTCCAAGGAGTAAGGGTCTTTAATTTCATGGCTGCAGTCACCATCTGCAGTGAATTTGGAGCCCCAAAAATAAAGTCTGACACTGTTTCCACTGTTTCCCCATCTATTTCCCATGAAGTGATGGGACCAGATGCCATGATCTTAGTTTTCCGAATGTTGAGCTTTAAGCCAACTTCTTCACTCTCCTCTTTCACTTTAATCAAGAGGCTTTTTAGTTCCTCTTCACTTTCTGCCATAAGGGTGGTGACATCTGCATATCTGAGGTTATTGATATTTCTCCCGGCAATCTTGATTCCAGCTTGTGCTTCTTCCAGCCCAGCATTTCTCATGATGTACTCTGCATATAAGTTACATAAGCAGGGTGACAATATACAGCTTTGACGTACTCCTTTTCCTATCTGGAACCAGTCTGTTGTTCCATGTCCAGTTCTAACTGTTGCTTCCTGACCTGCATACAGGTTTCTCAAGAGGCAGGTCAGGTGGTCTGGTATTCCCATCTCCTTCAAATTTTCCTTAGTTTATTGTGATCCACACAGTTGAAGGCTTTGGCATCGTCAGTAAAACAGAAATAGATGTTTTTTCTGGAACTCTTTTGCTTTTTCGGTGATTCAGTGGATATTGGCAATTTGATCTCTTGTTCCTCTGCCTTTTCTAAAATCAGCTTGAACATCTGGAGTTCTCGGTTCAACTATTGACAACACAGTAAAAAAGAAAATAGCCTAAGTCAGCCTGCTTTCTTACACCAATCAGTCATGGACCAATAAAAGAAGTAGCCACTTTAGGGGATGCAATTTCATTCTACAAACTGTTGGGAAGTTCCCCTTAGTCTATAAACTGTGTCTAAGGGGATTAACTAAAAGTAAATTCAAAAGAACATGATCAAAATCTCAGAAGCATTTTCGGAGTTTAAGTAGAAATGAAATGCAGGTCTGGTAACCAAGATCCAGTCACAGATGAGTCAAATCCAGACCAGTTTAGACAAATATCTATACCTTGTATCTGCTCAATCTGGAGTCTCCCCGTTTTCTAAACAAATGACTGTGTAGTATCATTTAAGATTCACAATTCAATTTTCATCTCAGTCTACATATGAACTTTGACATGTTAGCACTGTGTTGGAAAAAGGATGTAAACAAGAAGATTTATCAGAAGTTGAGAAGCAAAATAGAAGCTACTGTTGTGGAAGGAAAAAATATTGCCTTGCCTAACTGCTGATATAATGTCTAATGGGTTAAGCCAAACTTAAGAACAGATCAGATCTCAAGATTCAATCTCTGATTCGCATGTTTTGAGCTTTACATTCTGAACATAGACTTCCAAAATATTATAGTTCACCATCATCATTTCAGGAAAGAATATAGGATAAGAGAGAGTTGTCAGAAAAAAAAAAAAGAAAGAGTTGTCAGAAGAATTAATTTTCATCACAATATGGTTAATATTTAGTTTCCAGCAAATCAGATAATGTATGCAATATATATGTCAAGTAAGTACCAATATAATATGCTAAAACTTTTGAATGCATAGATGCACACATAAGACTTTTTCTAATGTTATCATAAAGCATATTGATCCTGCAAAGAAAAAAATAAATAACCCTATCCCTAAAATGTTGTGTAATCTAAAGATACAATTATACTGTACGTAGGAGAATGACAGACACCCATAAAATGGGTACTCAACAAATACTATAACAACAACGGAAACAAATCCTATGAATACAACTAATTTTCTGGGACTAAAGGTATCTAAGGGGCTAATCCACATTATCGCTGTTTCTCACCTTAAATTCTTCCCTAAAATGTTATTCCTTAAATAAAGTGTAATTAATTTGCATTCCAAAAGTGTGAAGTGGACAAAAGTTTGTCACCCTTGTAATCTAAGTGTACAAGTTTATCACAGGTACAGGCAAATAATAAGCAGATTGCCCTACACCCAGAGTCCTTGGAAACTCGTCACTAGCAGTAAAGGGATAGTTGAGATTTCATCTCAGTTACAAACAGAATTAGGCAGAGAAAACTTATACACCCTGTTCTCATGTTCTCCATTATCTTTTGAAATTGAGAACACACTTGAGTCACTTTGAAGTGATATTATTGACTTGCATAACATTTTTTTGTGGTTGTTCTCCAATGTGAATGTGCATTTTTCAAATAGCAAGCCTTTGATCTGAGTTGCTCCACCAGAACACTCTAAAGAGACTGGAAACCATTTCTATATAAGGGTTTGCTATGCTGAGAGGAAGACTACTCTAGCTTGGCAGAGGTGGAAATAGCCCATCTCAGAGCTCCTTTCAGTCCTCCTCAGCCTAAACACATTACTGAGAGGGGTCAAAGGTCAACAACTGCTAAAACAAAACCCAAATTACCCAGAGCTTCCACAAGAAAGCTAAGCTAAGTGGAAACTCAGAGGTCACCAACTGGACTTCTGAATGCAGCAAGGGTCAAACAGTAAAAATTCCCTTAAAAAACAACAGATACATTCTCCTAAATCCTACTGATTTTACAAGTTGTCCAATAAGTTTAAAAGACTAGCTTCTTAGGTACCAATGTAGAAACTAAGCTGAACTATTCAAGAAGGAGGGAGTGGTAGCAGTAGTGGTGTGGTCAGTCCAAACTTTGAACTCTCAAAGCAACCAGCCTGCAAACTACGAAGCGCCTGATGGTTTTATAAACCTGAAGGGCCATAAATCTTTCCTTAAAGATTCCAAAAAAAAAAAAGAAGAAGGGGGGGGGGATTGTTTTCTTTGTGCCATTGGGTATCTGACCCCCCCACAAACCCTAATAGCTTTTTAAGTTTTCCTGCTCCACATGCAGGAGACAAGCAGGACAGAAGCCAAGAGAACAAGCTCAGAGCACAGCGTCATCTGGCAGCTGTCTTGCTGGGGAGAGAAGGCTGAGCTTCTATTTTTCAACCTTGACTGTCTCACTGTAGTCATCACAACTTAATGAAGTTCTAAGATTTTAAACATTCATGGACTCAGTTAACGGATACCTTCTTCAATTGGAAAATTAACATATATTTCTGGTTTTCAATTACAACTCCAAATCTCCAGTTTTTAAATCATATTCAGCAGTGGCCAGAAAGAGGCAATGATGGGGGAAAGACTTCCCTGATTTTGTTATTTAGTCACTGATTTGTGCCTGATACTTTTGCAACCCTATGGACGGTCACCAACCAGGCTCCTCTGTCCGTGGGATTTCCCTGGCATGAATACTGGAGTCGCTGCCGTTTCCTGGTCCGGGGGATCTTCACCGCTCAGGAAACCGACCCGGGTCTCCTGCCTTGGCAGCTGGGTTCTTTACTGCTGAGCCAGCAGGGTACCTTTAATTTGTAACGGAGTCAACTTTATCCCTACAACTTTTAATGTGTGTGTTTGAGCTACCCTTTAACCACATCCTACCCAGTAGAACATGCAGAAAGAGTAGAGAAAATTGGAGGGAAAGAGGGGCAGACCAAAGAACGATTGGTATCCACAATGCAAATCAGCTCATTTCACTTGTCAAGGTCTGTGTACACACCTGTGTGCGGAGCATGTGTGTGCTAACTTTGTCAGGATGGGATTCAATTAGGTAAGAATCTGCAAAAATATGAGGCTTTGATTTTGCTTCAAAAATTAGTGAATCAGAAAAGGGCAACTGTTCTTAGCAGACGCATCTATCTTACATAGTTTGGCCAATGAAATATGTAAGCATCCCATTATTTCATGTTCTTACATCCATTTCCTGCTCTATTCAACCCTTCATTACATATCACCTTAACTTCCTTCCTTCCTTCCCAGATTTCTTTCTTCCTTAAGTGCATGAAACCTTTGTCTCCTTGTTTATCACAATGAGTCTAAGATGATACAAAGATTTTTTTGTAAATTATGAAGCTTTGAAACAATTTCAATCATGATTATGTATTTATATGCCAAAATATACAAAAGATAGAGTACAAAAGAAGACATGAGAAATGCTAAATGCTTAAGATGGCTTACCTTTAAATAATTATGTTCAAGATCATTTAATAATCACATCAAAGTGTAATAGAAATTGTTAGACTAAAGAGGTTTCAAATTCCACGGAAAATTGAAAACAAAACATGGAATGACTTCAAGCTTCAAGGCATATATGATAAGAAATTTCAACAGTCTAGGTTTTTGAGTCCTTGGGTGGATCATTAAAGGAGAATGTGGACTGACTTTCCAGGAATTGTATAAGGAGCAGAATGGTCACCATCTGATGTGGTCCCCACTCTATAACCAAGCAAAAAGACTGAGAGAAATCAGGTCACCCTGATTCTATTCTCTAGTTCCAAAATTTGATCAAAGCATTAAGTTTTTAAAACTGTTATGCAAAGTCCGTATAACTTTAATACAAACACTCACATTTTAAAATGTAAAATGTCCTTCAGAATGGTAAAGTAGTTGAAAATCCCAGCTATTATGGTAACAAATAATAAAAATATCTTCTCAAATGCAACACATGGACACTTTAACAACAGCCATTTCAGATGAGACTTCTGTTTATAGACACCCCCAGAGGTTCAAAACTCAGAGGTGGTGACAGCAAAACAAGAGCAAGTTTCTAGGTTTTTGCATGTAGCCCCATAAAGGCTTTATGATCTGATGTGTCCAGGAAAAAAATATATTTCGGCCAAATGAAAAATGTCAAACATTTCAGAGACTGGTCATCATAAACACTATCACAGACCTTCCACACAAAAGTTAATGACATCCTTGTTAGAAGATCCTTCAGCTACCCTTTATGTATATCTGTATGAATATATTGATGCCTATGCATTTATATTTCTTGAATATTTTTAAGAAAATGAAGGAGGAATGTTAAAATTCTCTCCTGATTTGAAGGTTTTATGTAGGATTTTCACTTTTTTCATTCACATTTTACTCTGAAAAGAAGAGAATTAAGGCAACAAGATACATCTAAATTTTTTATCTTTAGTCACTGGATAAATGGGAACCTGACTTTCCTTTGCATGCCAATCATTTATTATGTGCGGGGTGTGTGTGTGTGTGTGTGTGTGTGTGTGTGTATGTATGTAATGGGCATATATATGGAAGCATAAGAGAGCCACTGCTGCTCAGGCAGCCTGTAAAATTTCATACACCACCGTTCTAGTCCTGACAAGAGGAGTCCAGCTTGAAAAACAAAACCTCTCCCTCAGTGCTACCCTCAGCCTTTTGGATCTCCTTAAAAACACCAGTGATACAGGGCGAGGCTTTTATTTCACACAAGCGGTTTCAAGTGATAAGGGACTTTGTCACCTCAGGGGACTAAGCACCCAGTTATAACATTTGTATGGAAGCTGACTTGTTAAATTTGCCCTCAAAGATTGAGGAACCTACCAAAGCACTAGAAAGAGGAGAAGCAGGGTCCAGTTAAAAGTGAGGCCAGAGGCTGAGGGGCTAGTCATCTACTGGTAACTACTTAATTATTAATCTTTTTGCTTAAGTGATGTTTAAGGATCAAAAACTTCTCCATTTTGCCTTTCTCAGTAGATAGTACAAAGTTCTTCATTTTCCTTTGTAGACACCAATATATATAAATCAAATGTCATGAATAGTGACTAGCAAGCAGAGTATTGTTTGAGACAGGATTGGAAAATAAAACTGTAAGATATTTAAAGTATATAACATGAGAATTTGATAGATGTATATATTATTTTTTAATTTACTTTTAATTGGAGTATAATTTCTTTAAAATGTGTGGTACAACGATGTGAATCAGCCATAAGTATACATATAGCCCCTTCCTCTTGAATCCCCCCAACACGCACCCCATCCCACATTGGGTTTCACACCAAAACAAAGGCAACAACTGCAAAAACAAACAAGTGGGACCACATCAAACTCCAAAGAAAGGAACATCAACAAAATTGCCATTTGGCAATTTACAGATTGACTGAAGATATTTCCAAATATATTTCATAAGGGCTTAATATCCAAAAATACATGAGACATACAACTCAAGGGCAAAAAACACCAAATAATACAAACTTTAAATGGAGCTTAAGAAAATTAAGAGTTTCAATAAATCTGAACATTAGACTGTAGATGAGAGACACTGCAAGGTTTTCCTTCTGGAACAACAAAAGCCTGTGCCTTCCTGGCATTACTTTCTTCATTTCCACTCACTTGTTTGACAATTACAGTTCACGGGGTACATTCTTCAGTCAATAGAAATCACCCCACAGTGAGGTATAATATGTACTAAGAACAGCCTCAATGGGGGGAAAAAAAAAACCCTAATATTTACATACTTACTAAAGAGGCGTATCAAAAGGAAGGTAATTTCCAGAGTTGACCACTCCCTTGTTTGCTATATTTTATTTCACAATTGAGCCACCTAGTAAGGAAAATTAGTTAAGAGACCTCACTAATTTATTGATAGAAAATTTGTTTTAAATGGGAGCATTAATGGATTATAATTTGGGGGTTATTTATTACCACTGTTGTATCTGTAGTCCTTTTGATTCTCTACTGCATCAGGTTAATACTTTATTATAAATATTAATACCAACATAGGGACATATAGTACTAAAGTAATAGTGAATAGAGAAAGACATAGAATATAGTAGGCAAGAAGTGAAAGTATGGGTAGTCAGCAGTGGTAGTAAAGGACATTACTGCCTTGAGAGGAAGGAAGGTTCTCAAAGTTTCTTCAAACACCAAGAATGAGCCAGATGTGAGGAATTAGCTTAATTTGTAAACCAGAGACTCTACCAGAAGAAACTTAAGTTCATAAAAATATTACGATGCTAAAACCAACAATTTAGACAGAGAATAGGGTAGGGTATGGTATATACACACTCAAAATTCTCCATTGCTTAGTGCATCAGGCACTCAAGGACCACCCTCACTGAAGTCTTTCTCTGTTGCTCAACCTACAGGTACCACCATGGAGAAAGAGATAGCTCTACCCCACAGGCAGTTGAACCCTACTTTTATGGTCTCGTGGTTTTCCTTAAAAAGCATTCGATGCAGCAGATTTCCTCCATCCCATCCCATTCGGCTGACTCCCCTTGGTCAACAGGAGTGCTCGTCCTGGGATCATTCTGCAGTCCCCATGGCCTCAGCTCCCAGCTTCCGTGGACACCAGTGGACTTACAACCCTGTCCGAGGTATGAAAGGCAGCAGCATGGCTTGTCTATGTGGTTCTCACTCAGTTTAGATGGTCCCTGGTTAGTTAGTTCACTCCCCAACAGCTTCAAGTGACTCCCCCCATTCCAGTGGATAGCCATGGACTCGGGGATCTCTCCCCTGCGCATCAGCTTCCTCATCCCCAGGTGCAGGTTGGTCCCACTTGCTCTCCTCCTTCTTTCCCCTTCGTCCTAGTCCCTTTTTCCTTTGTCCTACCGAGTTCTGTATGGATCCGGATATTCCTTCTCAGTAGTCAGGGATTCCTGCCACTATTCACATGGTCTTCTGTGAGAACTGCTGCATCTTTTGATGTTCTTGATGCATTGGTGGAGAGAGGTGTATCCCACTTCCACCTACCCCTCCGCCATCTTGTCCACCCCCATTTGTGCATGTATTAGAAAGAAGTTTCCATTTCTACTAAGTAACATTGCCATCACCACACATGTTTAACTTTTGTTTTTGAGGAGAACACAGCTAAGTTCCACTTTCTTCACTTCAGTCAGTCATTCAGTCTTGTCCGACTTTTTGTGACCCCATGGACTGTGGCAACACAGGTTTCCCTGCCATAACCAACTCCCAGAGCTCTTTCAATCTCATGATTAGATCGTGAAGCTCAAACTTAGATGCTCAGACCTTATTAATTTTTTATATATGAAAATCTGTAAACTTTAAAAATATCTCCCCATTTGTCCTATCATCCAGTCTTTGGCAATCATTTTTCTACTCTGAGTTCCATCTTTTTTTTTTTTGAAAGTCCTTATAATTCAGATCATATTTTATTTTTCTTTCTCAGACTTAGTTTACTTAGTATAATGCCCTCCAGTTTCATCTATGTTGCCACAAATGGAAAGATTATTTTCATTTCCTAATGGCTAAATAATATTTACCTATATATGTCACATCAAATTGTTTTAATCCATTCACCTGTTGAAAGATTGTTGTTTCTATACCAAGCCTACTGTGAATAATGCTGCAATGAACATCGGAATACAGACCTCTCTTTGAGACAATGATTTCATTTCCTTTGACTATATATCCAGAAGTGGGATAATGATTCACATAATTGTTCTCTTTTAAATTTCTTGAGGAACCTCCACAGTATTTTTCCATAGGAGTTGCACCGGTATACAACCCTACCAACAGTGTATAAGCACACCTTTTTCTTCACATCCTCAATAACATTTGTCATTTCTTACATTTTTGGTATGAGCCGTTCAAACAGGTATGAGGTGATATCTCTTGTGCTTTTGATCTGCATTTCCTTTGATTATTAGTGATGCTGAGCATCTTGTCATATACCTCTTGATCATGTATATGTCTTATATGTGGGAAAATGTCTATTCCTAAAGATGTAGCATATATTATGTTTACTCTATTCCAATATACAAAACTCAGTTGCCTACCTATATATCAACAACTAACTATCAGAAAGTAGAATAAAGGAAACAATCCCATTTACTATTGCATCACAAAAAGATCAAACACTTAGAAATAAACTTAAGCAAGGTGTTGAAAGATTTTATACAAAACTTTTAAGACATTAATAAGAAAAATTTAAAAAGAGCTAAAGATATGTAAAGTTAGGTTGTCTATTCAACTAGTTTCTTGCGGTAGGATTTGTATTACTATAAACTTCCCTCTTAGAACTGCTTTTGTTGTATCCTATAGGTTTTAGATCATCATGTTTTCATTGTTTTTTTTTTCCTAGGAATGTTTTGATTTCCCTTATTTCTTCAGTAACCTGTTCATTATTTAGAAATGTGTTGTTTATTCTCCCTGTAATTGTGTAATTTAAAGTTTTTTTTTCCTACATTCAATATCTAGTGTCATATTGTTGTGGTCAGAGACAATGCTTAATATAATTTCAATTTCCTTAAATTTACTGCAGTTTGATTTGTGACCCAAGAGGAGGAAAATGTTCCATGTGCACTTGAGTAGAAAGAGTATTCTGCATTTGGATGGAATGTGCTGAAGATATCAATTAGGTCTGTTTGCTTGAATATATACTTTTAGCCTAATGTTACCTTATTAATTTTCTGTTTTGTTGATCTGTCCATTGATAGAGGTGGGGTGTTAACATGCCCTACTATTATTGTGTTACTCTCAATTTCTGCTTTTGTGTCAGTTAGTGTTTACCTTATGTATTGAGGTGCTCCAATGTTGGCTACATAAATATTTAAGATTATTTTGTCTTTTTCTTGGACTGATCCCTTGAACATTTGGTAGTGTCCTTCTTTAACTCTTTTTTTTTTTTCATTTAATTTTATTAGTTGGAGGCTAATTACTTTACAATATTGTAGTGGTTTTTGTCATACACTGACATGAATTAGCCATGGATTTACATCTATTCCCCATCCCGCTCCCCCCTCCCACCTCCCTCTCCACCAGATTCCTCTGGGTCTTCCCAGTGCACCAGGCCCGAGCACTTGTCTCATGCATCCCACCTGGGCTGGTGATCTGTTTCACCATAGATAGTATACATGTTTCGATGCTGTTCTCTTGAAACATCCCACCCTCGCCTTCTCCCACAGAGTCCAAAAGTCTGTTCTGTACATCTGTGTCTCTTTTCCTGTTTTGCATATAGGGTTATCATTACAATAGTTTTTATTTTAAGGTCTATTTGTTCTGATATGAGAATTGCCAATCCGGCTTTCTTTTGATTTCCATTTTCATAGAATATCTTTTTCCATCCTCTCACTTTTAGGCTGTATGTGTCTCTAGGTATGAAGTGGGTCTCTTGTAGACAGCATATATATTGGTCTTGTTTTTGTATCCATTCAGCCAGTCTGTGTCTTTTGGTAAGAATGGGAGAAGATAATAGCAAATAAAACAACTGATAAAGGATCGCTTGCAAAATATAAGCAGCTCAAACAAGTCAGTCATCAAAAGCCAAGGCAAGAGCTGCAAAAATTAATTCGTGAGACCACATCAAACGCAAAACCTTCTTCATAGTAAAAGAAGCCATCAATAAAATGAATGACAACATGTGGAATGAAAAAAAAATCTTGCAAGTCACATATTTGGTAAGGGCTTCATATTCAAGTAAGTATAAGACTCTCATGCAACTCAGTAGGAAAATAAATCAACAACCTAAAATATTAAATGAGCAAAGGAAGAGTAAGAGTTTTGAAAAATCTGAAGATTAAACAGTAGATGTCAGACACTGTAAGTTTTTCCTTCCAAAACAGAAGCCTGTGTCTTCCTGGCATTGCTTTCTTTATTTCCAATCACCTATTTGGTGATTGCAGTTCACAATATACATCCTTCACTCAATAGTGATCACCCTACACTGAGCTATATGTGCTAAGAATAGCCCTACTAACCATAAAAACTAGTAATTACGTACTTAATCTTGAGGCATCTAAAATCCAAGGTGATTTTCACAATTTTCCACTCCATTGTTTCCTACATTCTATTTCAAAATTGAAACATGTAGTAAGGACGAATGAGTAGGACCTCAATTATACATGGATAGTAAGTCATTTAAAACTGGGAGCATCACTGGATTATAATTTGGGGGAATGTATTATTACTAATGCTATTGTCATTTTATTCTCTTTAATTCTCTGCTATACTAGGTTGATATTTAATTAAAATAGTAATACCAACATAGAGACACATAGCACTCAAGTTAGAGTAGATTGAGAAAGACAAAGTTGATGAAGCAGGAAGTGAAATCACAGAAAATTAGCAATGATATCAAAAGAAGGGGCAGTATTGCCTAGAAAGAAAGCAGAGTTCTCTAATTGTTTGGAGACAACAGGAACAAGCCAGATGGGAGACAACCAGCTTAAGCTGTGTACCAGAAACTGCACCAGAAGGAAAATGAAGTTCATAAACATATGCTGATGCTACATGCCAAAATCCAGACAGTAAGAGAATAGGGTAGGGTTTATGTAGATACTGAAAACTACTCAGAGAGGTAGACATGGAAGCAAATACACTAATGAGCATCAGAAAAATCAAGGCACAAAAGGGTCTGAAAAATACATCATAAAGAGACTTGGTAGTCTGATCAAAAGAATAAGAGAATCAAATTAGACAACCAAAATAGAAAGACTTGTGCACATGATAGAACCGGAGAATGCTCAGGAGAGAAAGTTTCGGACCTCGTGGACCAGCAAACAAAAGCCTCCAGCATCAGGAACAGAAACGCTGAACAGAACTCATGACTGTGGGCTTCTGGGAACGGCCTCAGTTTCAAAGTTTGGGCGCTATACCGCCTAAAAGCGAACGCAGACAAGGATTATAGCTTGCTGTGACACTGAATCACAGACAGTAGTGTTTGTTAGTTTACTTTTCTCATTCAACTATAAAGTTAATGAATCACTAACCAGTGATAATTGACACCTTCAGTTTCCAGTCAGATCCTCTTTAGTCATACAATGGATATCTGAACCTGTTATATGATCCCCAATAACAGTTTTAATAATTAAAATTATTGATCTTTAATTGAAGGGTAATTGATTTACAATGCTGTACTGCTTTCGGCCAAATAGCATGAATCAGCCATAGGTTTACCTATGTCCCCTCGCTCTTGTACCTCTTTCCCACCTTCCTTCCCATCCCACCCCTCAAAGTTATTACAGAAAAATATGGAAGGCTTCACAAATTAGCATGTCATCCTTGGGCAGGGGCCATGCTAATCTTCTCAATATTATTCCAAGTTTTTAATGTATGTGCTACCAAAGCAAACACACAAATAACATTTAACAGAAAAAAGAAACCTAATTAGTCATCTACCAATAAAGGATCAATTACATTAGGAATTAGGGTATTCTGCTATATTTACTGCCCTTTATAAAATCTATTTTTATAAGGTCCAAAGTTCCATGTCAGAATTAAACATATATTTATGCATGAAACATGTATACATGCACAGAAATATATGCACAGAAATATGTCTATGTAATGCAAGCTATTATTCTCCTTGCTTGTCACAATAAGCTCTTTAGTTGATGAGAGATATAGTCACAAAATTCTCCAACTTATATGCTTTCCTTTTGAGAACGAATTCTTTTATTTTTCAACACCTAACTTTAAATAACCATTTTATTCTTAGGTACCATGCCCCTTTAAAGTAACTAAGAGCAGAGAAAACCTAGTAAATGCTGATATCTTATCCTCCATTACTACTCTTCTGGTAAATTGGAAAAAGAATCATGTTCAGATCTCATTCAGGAGGATAAAATCTCTATTTTATCAGTTATCTTGTCCAAACTCAATTTTTGTTCATGTCAGTCTTAAATTCTGCTTACTTATAATGGATGGACAGGAAAAGTAATATTAAAATCACACTTGCAAGAGTCTATGATTTTATGCTTCTGTTGGCCAAAGGTAGGGCCAGGAATAATTTCTGAAAAATATTACAATACATCATGGAGGCATGAAGGTCTAGTTCTACTATCAAAGAGGAAATGTTTGGAGATGGTTCAAAAACTAAGCCCCATGGGTAGTCAGGATGTACTCCTGACCAGATAGATAAATTTTCTCCCTAAAAAGTCAAAGTCATGATAGAGCAGGCCTTGTTCGCAAAGCCAATGACGTTGTCTTGGGTGCTGACCAGGTAATATTATTGAATTACCATTTGGAGATTTATTTACCATTTTCTCGAAGAAACAAATGTAACAAGAAGATTAAAGATCCATAAAAGTAGAAGAGCTGTCAAGGTGACTAGAAGAAAGGCTAGCCGGGAGAACCAGGCCCCCACACTGATAATTGTCAAAGACTTTAACAGTGAGTGTTTTGTAGACAGAGCAGAACAAGTGGATGAAACCAATGTTCTAGGGTCACTGCTGCTTTGCAGTCAAAGACAAAATATTTTTCTCTGCAAGCAGAGTCATCACAGCTCCTGATGTGGTCCTGGTTACACACACACAGACCGAGAGCCCACAGGCATGTGTGATGTGACGTCAGGAAGTGAACAGATGACTGCATTGGTGCCCAGTCACCTCCATCTGCTAATAATGGGACCTGGGGAAAAGTATTTGCCCTCTCCAAGACATTGCATCTTCTTTAACATAACTTGATGATCATAGTGAAGATGAAGGCTATCTCACAGGGTTACTGTGAATCACAGATTTTAACATGTTTTAAAACTTTTGGGAAAATATCAAAGACATGCATGGGGTTACGAAGGTGAGTTAGCAGATCCAAGGTACAGTATCCTTTCACCCTTAGTATTCTCTCTGTACTCAATAGTACTGATCAGTTAGTCATGTGTTTACTCTTACCCCAGCTTGATGGTAAACCACACAGAAAAACTGTACACTTGTTGTCATTTCAGTGTCTAAAATTCAAGCACTAGTCAGTGTAGAGTGAAAAAATAGCACACTCCTAGAGGGCCTCGCTGCTCAGAGTCTGCAGCGTACCAACATTAAACTGTCTTAAAAGAAGGGCCTAAATACTCTGGCTCAGATTTAAGTTCCAAATGTTTACAGAGCACAGAAGTACTTCTGGGAGCAATACAAAAAAGCAGGGAGTAACCTACTTCTCCAACTATCAGTGCGAATGTCATCATCCATCTAAATTCACACAGAGGGCGCTCCTTCTTCCCCACCCCAGCTACTACAGCATCAACTCCTGCTCAGACCAACAGGGAAAGAGAAGGCTTACCTCCACAGGATGGATTTGATAACCTCAGGTGACTAGATCATCTCAGAATGGCTCATGTTTTTATTTAAACAGGGTTCTGCCTGCTCCTGCTGCTGGTCATGTCACATCTGCTCCTGTGCCAAGGCAACTCATGCCCGTCCTGTTGTCCTGACGTGTTTGACATCCCCCTGAAGTCTCTTACAGACCTGTTTGTCAATGCCTCCAGGCTGTCCCACGACATGCATAACCTTTCGACAATAATGTTCAATGAGTTTGTAAGTACTGTGGTGGTGGTGGTTTAGTTGTTAAGTCGTGTCCAACTCCTGGGACCCCAAGGACTATATAGCCCGCCAGGCTCCCAGAAGGAACCTCCGGGTAAGTGACTGGGCCATACTGTCATTTCAAGAAGAAAGCTGCATCAGCCAAACTTCAAATAACATACTAAGTCAAGCATGCTGTCAGCTCATAAGATGTAGAAATCAAGAAAGGGTCAGTTTTGTGAAATCTCAAAGATTCCTAAGAAGTGCAATAACTTTTTCAATTTCCTTTCATTGTTTTTCTTTTTTAATTTTCAAAAATGAATGATTTTGTATTTGTTAGCTAGGAATGCCATAAAAGAATAACATAGACTCAGTGGAATAAACAGCAGAAATTTATTTCCTCACAGTTCTGGGGGCTAGAAGTCCCAGATCAGGGCACCAGCAAGGTGAGGTTCTGGTAAGAACTCTTTCTTCCCAGGATGGCTTCTCCGTGCGTCCTCACATAGGGTGGGGGGTGGGACAGAGAGACAGAGGAAAGGACACACAGACACAGAGACAGAAAAGAAAATTCTCTGGTGTTTTGCTTCATGGAGACACTAAACCTAGTGGAAGAGTGTTGCTCCCTAAGAGCTCATTTAACCTTAATGGGTTTTGCTGGTGGCTCAGATGGTAAAGAATCTGCCCACAATGGCAAAGACCTGGGTTCTATCCCTGGGTCTGGAAGATTCCCTGGAGAAGGGAACAGCAAGCCACTCCAGTATTCTTGCCTGAGAAATCCCATGGACAGAGGAGTCTGGCGGGCTATAGACCATGGCGTGCCAAAAAGTCGGAAACCTTTTCAAAACACAGTACTTTGGCAGATCGGGCTCTAACACATGAATTTGAAGAACACACATTCAGTCCATAATACTACCTGACAGAAAGCACTTTTAGGTGGGACAGGGGAAAAGGAAGCATGGTGATTTTCTGGTCCTTCACGGCCTCTCTGGGTTTTCTTCTCCAGGCTCAGAGTAAATAGCCAATAAATGAGAACTGCTCTGCAGTGCACTGGGTGGATGGCACATGTTAAACAAAGCTGAGTCCTGGTCACAAAAATGAATACTGGTAGTTTTTTTAATGCTACAAATTATTGTTTTAAGATTTGCAGTGAATAAGTTTGGAGCTACAATAGAAGGGAAGTTTACAATTGGAA
Organism: Cervus canadensis; assembly: GCF_019320065.1. Lineage (NCBI taxonomy): Eukaryota > Metazoa > Chordata > Mammalia > Artiodactyla > Cervidae > Cervus > Cervus canadensis. Next base: position 17,108,716 of record NC_057413.1, read on the forward strand.
ACAATTATTATTTCTCTGATGAAGGTATTTGAAAGTTGTATGTTAATTATTTTAGGTCAACCAAGGAGCACACAGTAGAGCAGACTGCTAATAAAAGACGGTGCTAAAGGTTTCTATTAAATTCACATAGTTCTTTGTACTCACTAGTTTTTGTTTCATCCTCCATTTTTGACTGTCCATTTTTTCCCACCTCTTCCAAGTAATCTCTTCAAATGTTCATAACTTCCACTAAAGATTAGTTTTTCTCTATCAAAGTGTTAGCTAGAATTTTCAACTCTTATTATTCTCAGTCCATTGCTTAGTATTTCCTACAACTTATTCCATGTTTTTCTGATGTACCATTTTGTCACCATAAGCAATATTGTATTCTGCACCTGGGATGAACACTAAGCTTTTTGGTGAGCGTGTTCAGAGATAAGTCAGAGTCGTTACTGTATTACTCCTTATAAAGGAATATATTGGCTCTAACCCACAGTAAACAAGAGATTAAATGGTTAAATATAGGTGCATGAATGCATTCTAAGTCACTTCAGTTGTGTCTACCTATTTGCAACCTTACTGACTGTAGCCCAACAGGCTCCTCTGTCTATAGGATTCCTTCGCAAGAGTATAGGAGTGTGCTGCTGTACCCTCTTGCAAGGGATGCCCCTCACCAGGGATCAAACCTGAGGCTTCTTATATCTCCTGCATTGGCAGGAATGTTCTTTATTACAAATGTCACCTGGGAAGCACCAACTACTGATACATATGTACTATATTTGGTTCAAATTGTAGAAAATAAAAAAAAATAATAAAACAGAGAAAGGAAAAAGTTTAACTTAGAAAAGTTATATGTAAAATCATTTTTATAGAGTCAGTGTATAGAAAAAGTGGGAAAAGAATGAATTTCAAATTTTGTGATGCCCCCCAGTTAAAAAAATTACACATCTATCAAACATGTTAATGTTCTGGTAATGGGTTCATCTACTGAATGCCCAACAACCCTAACTATTGCCTGATCACTTTCAGGATGAAAAATATGTCCAGGGCAAACAGTCCTATATCAATGTCACCAACAGCTGCCATACTAATTCCCTCCATGCTCCCGAAGAAAGAGAAAAAGCCGTACAGATGAACGTGAGTCTTTCACCTGGGTTTTTCACCAAATCAGTGAGACAGTATGTAGGTTATCAGGATTCAGATTATTAGAGGTAATGGTAACAGTACATGGAGAAAAAGGTAAAGGAACCATAAGCAATTGAAGAGAAATTATATTATACAGTTGATGAAGCATAAGCAAAATCAAGTGATGACTAAAGATCTGTAGTAGCAAAATGAATAACAGATCTATAAACTGTCCATGCACACGTTAGTTCAACCAATGCATCCGACACAGGATTGCAGTTATTATACTGTATGCAAACAGGAAATGAATGGGAACTTCCATGTGTAAAATATAAGACTGAAAAATTCATGAATATGTAGGAAACACACCCCAGTTTTGAGTACTCCCTGTTACTAGTGACTCCTACTTGGGAGTCCTATGCTGCTCCACCTGAGCAATCGCATCTACCTTTCAAGGCTCTCCTGATTCTGCTTCTACTTTTCTGACATCTCCTTCATTCATCATTCACAATGACTCCTCTGTTATGTTTTATTCTTAATTTTTAAGTCTCCCCCAAAATGGCCTATAAAACATTGCTTTGGTTCTCATGGCTGCAACAACTGCCTCTGTTTTGAGGACAACACAGTTTACATATCAAGTCTCAATCATTTATGGCAGCTCTAAATGTTGACTGTTATAATGTCTCCTTTCTGATTTCCTGCATTATCCTTTATCCTGACATTATAGAAATATTTTCACATGCATCCCGCCTTAAAATACTACCTTCTCTCTCTACAACTTTCTTAATGATACCAGCATTCCTTTCCTTTGTTAAGCTCATTAATAATGAGGATGATCAAGTAAAGGAAAAGGTCAAAGAGGAGGAAGAGGAGGAATTTTTCAGTAAGCTTGAATTTAAAGTTTATTGAGAGTTACTACATGACCATACATGTTACTAAGCACTTTATGTGCATTACTATATTTCATCCTACTCAGTTCTCTGTTCTTTACCACTAAAACAGTTCATGGCTGTAAACAAATCAAGCATATTAACTAGAGATCTTCAGCCCCCAGGATTTGCATGCTCAATTCTGCTAGTAGTAGTGAACGTGGGGGGAAAACCCTCCATTGTGAATCCCACTGATGCTGTTACTAAAGATCACGCTGTGCCGTTTTCTGCCCGGACACATGTCAACAAGACAGAGTCTTCTAATACCAGCATGGCGGCTGGTGTTGGGATCAATTGAGGAAAGAAAGCCTGTTTAAGAATGTCATGTCGTCTTCATTGTCTCTTTGCTGTAATATCATAAAACAAATTACCAATCGAAAATCAATATGAATGACTTATCTGATTCATTAATATGAAAGAATCCCTGGGTGACAATGGTGTGGGCACAGGTAGAATGCCTTTTTCCTGGGTCAGGTACTGCAGGCACATACTGACTTGTCATAAATCACTTAGATTTCTCTCATGCAAATATGCAAACATAAAAGAACTCACTGAGTGGTGGTAGGACTTCAGAGGCAAAAAGAAAATTCTTCATGTTATAAATTAGAATGCATCAGAAGAATTAGTTTCTAAAATAATCTAGATTTTTAATAATTCAGCAAAGTGTGAACTAATAGCTTAATTTTATACTTTTGCAACTTTTACTACCTTCAGAAATCTCTGCATACACCTAGCAATAACCAAAAGTTCCTTAGGTCAGTTGTCCTGAGCAAAGATCACATGCTACCAAACCACTGAATTATGATTTTTTTAATGATACCGTTTCTTATGGCTGCTTAGAATGAAGACCTGAGTAAGTGGATCCTCATGTTGCTGTACTCTTGGAAAAGACCTCTGTATCATCTATTCACGGAGCTGAAGAGCATGAAAGAAGTCTCAGATGCTATCCTATCAAGTGCCAGAGAGAATGCGAAAAAAGTACAAGAACTTCAAGAACTCATAGAGAGACAATTCAGCCAGGTGAGCCTCCTGCAGAGGGCTTTCTTGCTTTGTTCATGAATTAAAGAGGTGACCCCTGTAATGCATAAGAAATTTGAAATATCTCATTTTTTAAGAAAAAGATTCATGTCTTCTATATGCTAGACTGCTACTACATAAAGCAGGAGCCTAGTCATTCTTAGTGATAGAGTCTATTGTAAAGGAATCAGAATTTCATTGCAATTTTTGACATGTGCAGCCTTCCCTGCATTGCACACAATTCCACCCAAAGCTTGCCTCTTCCTGGACACAGGTGGTTGAAATGTTTTCAAGAGTAAGAGAACTAGAGGACAGAATCTTCAAGATCAGCATTTTCTTCAAAGTATCCCAGGACATTTGCTCTTGAAGTTCCACTTTTCTTCTTTCTCTTTTCTCCTCAAATCAAAGGATGAGAGTGGGAAGGAAGAAAAGAGAAAGTTAGAACTAAACTTGAGTTATGTTTCTACTTTGTAGATTCCTAATTGTTTCCTCATAGGCTGGCTCCAAAATCCATATCTAGAGAGTTTTATATTCTTACATGTTCCCCAAGTCTTAATTTGATAATTACAAGGGACAAAGATAAGCAATTACTAATAAAATACATAAGAAGTCAATATGTTTTGGGTATTCAGATTATTTTTCCAGTGCGGCAGAAGATGAGTGAGGCTCCCATTACCTGGTCAGGACTCCCATCCCTGGTGTCCAGCAATGAAGATGTGCGTCATTCTGCATTTTATAGCCTGTTCCAGTGCCTAAGCAGGGATTCATGTAAAGTTGACATGTACACCAAGATCCTGGAGTGTCGAATCCACAACATGTGCTAAATCCACATCCATCCCATCCAGCTGAGATATGGTCCTATTGATCTATCCCACAGCAAGCTTCTTTGAAATTTACAGCTGTTTAATGCATGCTCTGTGAAATGGGTCTCCTCTTAAAAAAATAAACACAGATTCTGTAGAGATGTCAAAATCTAAGAGGGCAATTATTTAACATTTCTTATCTTCACTTAATAGAAAATCAAAAGAAAATCCACCCATACATTTGAGAGAATGAAGCTCCTATTAAAATTAGTCACAAATAACAGAAGCTGGTATTGCTAAGAAGACCATTAAGAGATTACAGAACAATCACAGCCAATTATTCTGGGTCAAATTATTAAAATCAAAGAATTAGATAATTGTTCATGGTTCTAGTCATGCTACCAAGAAGACTGAATCTTCAGGATTCTTTATGAAAGCCAGCCATGAACTGTCAGCCATCTGTCACAGTCTTACACCAGACATGATCAGTGCTTTGCACCTTTGTAAAAATAGCATGAGGTTTACTGAACTGTCTAAAGATTGTTAGGATGTTGTCTTAATCCTTCTGGGTTGCTATAACAAAATATCACACACTTAAAAACAATGGCAATGGATTTCCACAGCGTGGTCATGCAGGGTCCTTTCTGGTCACACACTTCTTATTGTATCCTCACATGGGTGGAGAGGCTTGGAGCCTGTGTGTCTCTGATACATAAAAGCACTCATCTCATTGAAGAGGCTCCATACTTATAACTCCATCACCTCACAAAGGCCCCACCTATGGATACCACAACCATGGGAGTCAGGATTTCATCACATGAAATTTCTGGGGGACACAGAGGTTGAGACCATTGCAGATACAAGCATAAATTGGCTCCATGCTCCAGTGGCTGTCTTCACCCACACTCCACTGCATCCTCATTTCCTGCATCACCTTGCAACCATTCCATACATTCTATCACTCTGGGTTTCACAAGGCCAGGTCGGTCAAGTGTCAACTCTATCTCATATTCAGCCCATTCAATCTTTCCCTCTCCCCTGCTGAGGCCCAGGGGACCTACCAGGAAGCATCGATGTGTCCATTTCTGCAAGGTTTCTTCTCTCTCCCTCTCTGGATCTTCATTTCTTGGACCATGTTGGAACACGGTAGATGGTAACGAGATGGGAAAGTTCTGACATCACTGACTTACATGGAGCTCTTGTAGCCTTCTCTTGGTCCAGACAGACTGATCTGAAATTCTCCCTGACTGACAAGTGTTTCTCTTGTGGGGTGTCCTTGTGATTATCCAGGACATTCACAAGTTGGGGATCCCCAATGCCAGAGTTTCCTTTTTAATCAGGGGAAATGTTCTGGTACCCACAGCTCACCACCTGCAGTCATCAGCACAGCCTCTCTGTCTCCCTCACTCTGCAAGCACCATCTGGAGAAAATTCAGTAGTCCACAGTCAGCTGCCTACTAGCTGACCCACAGGAAACCCCTGTATCATAAACACTCTGAACAATTGAATGGCAGAAATACAAGTGTGCCTCTGTCCCCTGCCTGGGGCCTCTGGACAATTGTCCAACTGGTCACGTAGACACCGAGGAGATCAGAAAGCTGGATTCAAAAATACATTTATCTGAGAAGTGAGGTACCATTCTCTCTTCCTTTTAGAGTAACTATCATTGTCAGTAAGTATTCAGCCTTACAAACATGATCTAGTAGGTCCCTGAATTATAAAATCCTCCAAATAGACTGAGTCTCTACTGAGACTGGAATGATGTGACTGGATTAGGGTTGCTCAGCTTGTCAACAGCCTCTAAACACCTGGGATGAGGGCCAGTCTCTTGACTGGCTCTCCTAAGAAGTCAATGATGCTGTTGGGCTGCTTTTGCAGTATCTTAGGGCTTTAGCAGTAATTCCTGGTAAACAGAAAATGGGAAATGTAAAGGTAGAAGGGAAAGGGGGATAAATAAAAGAGACGGAAGAGAAAGACAGAAGGAAGAAAAGGCGGCAAAGGGAAAGTGAGTCAGGACTTGGGTAATGAATGATGAAATACTTTTAGAATACTTTATTTTTAAGGACCCAAATATATATGCTTTTTTAAACACCCTTACCATGAACTTCCAGATGTTCAAGTTGGTTTTAGAAAAGGCAGAGGAACCAGAGATCAAATTGCCAACATCTGCTGGATCATCGAAAAAGCAAGAGAGTTCCAGAAAAATATATATTTCTCCTTTATTGACTATGCCAAAGTCTTTGACTGTGTGGATCACAATAAACTGTGGAAAATTCTGAAAGAGATGGGCATACCAGACCACCTGACCTGCCTCTTGAGAAACCTATATGCAGGTCAGGAAGCAACAGTTAGAACTGGACATGGAACAACAGACTGGTTCCAAATAGGAAGAGGAGTACATCAAGGCTGTATATTGTTATCCTGCTTATTTAATTTATATGCAGAGTACATCATGAGAAATGCTGGGCTAGATGATGCACAAGCTGGAATCAAGATTGCCGGGAGAAATATCAATAACCTCAGATATGCAGATGACACCACCCTTATGGCAGAAAGTGAAAAGGAACTAAAAAGCCTCTTGATGAAAGTGAAAGAGGAGAGTGAAAAAGTTGGCTTAAAGCTCAGGATTCAGAAAACTAAGATCATGGCATCTGGTCCCATCACTTCATGGGAAATAGATGGGGAAACAGTGGAAACAGTGTCAGACTTTATTTTTGGGGGGCTTTAAAATCACTGCAGATGGTGATTGCAGCCATGAAACTAAAAGACCCTTACTCCTTGGAAGGAAAGTTATGACCAACCTAGCTAGCATATTACAAAGCAGAGACATTACTTTGCCAACAAAGGTCCATCAAGTTAAGGCAATGGTTTTTCCAGTGGTCATGTATGAATGTGAGAGTTGGATGGTGAAGAAAGCTGAGCACCGAAGAATTGATGCTTTTGAACTATGGTGTTGGCGAAGACTCTAGAGTGTCCCTTGGACTGCAAGGAGATCCAACCAGTACATCCTGAAGGAGATCAGTCCTGGGTGTTCATTGGAAAGACAGATGCTGAAGCTGCAACTCCAGTACTTTGGCCACCTCATGCGAAGAGTTGACTCATTGGAAAAGACCCTGATGCTGGGAGGAATTTGGGGTCGGAGGAGAAGGGGACAACAGAGGATGAGATGCTGGATGGCATCACCGACTCAATGGACATGTGTTTGAGTAAATGCTGGGAGTTTTTGATGGACAGGGAGGCCTGGCGTGCTGCGATTCATGGAGTCACAAAGAGTCGGACACGACTGAGCGACTGAACTGAACTGAACTGAACTGAAGAGCAAATATCTCATATTCCTTTCTATTTCCATTTTCTCTTCTCTCCTCTTTTTTCTGACATTGTCCTTTATATTAGGAGTATTCTTTTGTTGTTATTAAAGGCCATAGTTCTAGAATTGAACAAAGCTTGACAACTTTTCAGGGCAGAATAACAGCCAAATTATCTTCTTTTAGGCAAAGACAACTTTCACCCACATACAGGAACACTGTCCACCAAAACCAACCTCTTCCCTCATAGCCAGGGTTACCCTCATCTGAGTCCTGCCCCTACCTCTAACAGGTATGACCCAAACCTTTCAGAACATGACAGAATACTCTGCCTCAAAGCAATCTATGAATACCTCCTTTGTCTCTTTCATGCATGTGAAGTGTCAGCTTTCTTGTATTTTCACTTTCTTCTTCCAAAAGGTAAAAGACCATGAAAAAACCCTGTAAGCGCTTTCTAAGTCATTTACTGCCCCAAACATCTAATTCTATTGTGTTACTTGCTTACGTTTCTTTCCTTCAATGTCTAAATATTTCAAGCAGATAGGATGGTATTTATTAGAGGGAAATTTGGCAATAAGGGGGACAATGCAATTGGAGGAAACATACACTCACCAACAGACCATACACGTCTTCATGTATTTGTCTCTTATAAAATTTATTTCAAGCATAAATTTAGGACTTCACATCAAGAACAGATTTGGTGACATTGAGAATGCTCTCCTTGCTTGACAGTGACATATAAAGTGAATACTGTAGATTTCAGACAATATTGAACAGAGCCATAGATATTCTATAGAGTCAGTCAGGAATAGACAAGGAGGGGATATTTGGACAGGATTTAACAATCACTTCCTTGCCATCCAGAAAGTGTTGATTTTCCCCTCTTTTACATATTTCCATGTAAGATTACATGAAGAAATGGTCCAGATATATCAAGAATAGTAGCAGTGATTACCAAATAGAAACAAACAAATGAAGAACCATTGAAGTTCACTGAACTTATAGATTAGTAATCACATGTCATAGATACATTGAGGACTTAAACTGAGCTTTAAAAAAGTCTCTATTATCCAGAAGTAGGCCCTCAAGTTATGGAGAAAGATAAGGTGATATAAACAATCAAATTGCTATATTATATGGTGGAATGAAGAAGAATCAGTTGTGATGCCAACACGGTGCTACAGTAGATTGAAGTAAAGCTAGGGGCCATCTGAGTGTGTCATAGGAGTGATGTAAATGGGATTTCTTTATGATGGAGTTCTGAAAGTTTAATGGGATATTGATGTGCCAAAATAGGAAAACAGTATATCTGTCAATTCATTTAGGATCATCTTATGAAGTTAGGATCTCGACATCCTAGATCAAGGCAACTGAGATATTAATACATATAGCATTATAAGGTATCAGTGAATAATCAAGTCTGACAAAAACACAAGAAATGTTCATTTTTTACCATTCATGTTGTATCTCTCCTGATTATGCTCCCATGATATACTGTATATATTATTGTAGGGTTAGAATGGAGAAATGTTTGTATGGATTTTTATGCATTAGGGAGAATCATATCTGCCAATTTGGAGAGTTTGTCTTTATTCTACAAAGCAACAGGAAACCAAGAACATTAGGTCCAGGAGAGAAGAATGTCCAGAATTTGAAAAGTGAAACTTTAATGTTGGTTGAGGAGTTGTGGCTATTGGGGCTGGTAGAGCAAAAGAAAGAGACTAGAAAGAGCTGGGAATATTATGACATTAAAAATCAAAGAGTACTCTGCCAAGTGATAAGATGCAAAGGATGTGAGAGATATAGGAAATGAAATAGACCTTCCCACATGCAAGGAATGAGGCAGACATAAGAGTCAGAAAAGGCATCCAACAATATGGGACTAGTTGAGTCAATATATGAAAAGTCAGAGAGAAGGGAGGAGATAAATTAAGATTTTATCCAAAAGCACCTGAGCTCTATTTTCCTGTGTTTCATCAACTTAATGCCAGAAATCACCAAAAAATGTTAAGGTTCTGCAGCAAATGATAGAAATAAGTACTCTACAGAGCCTGTGCTAGACCCTATGGAATACCAGAACCAAAGCACAACTACCCAGTGATAACAAGCAGTAAGTAAGTCACTAGTCACTTTCAACACTTAAATAAGACATATATTGTAAAGCATAGATGATGAATGGAAATAATGGAAACAACCCATACCTTTACAGATCCAGCCTAAAAAATCCTAAACCTAAAAAATTAGAAGTAATGGTCTCTTAATCATGTGTCCACCCTCTCCAAGAGTTCCTCATTCCTTTTGCCTGAATCCTCCCTTGTTTAATAACCCTTCATTACCTTACTCTCAGCAGATGGTCAGCTAATCACTAATCAAGTAAATAAACAGTGTTCACTCCTGAGGTATATTTGTATTGATGGACCCTTCAAACTGAAAAGCTTTCTAATCCCCTGAAAGTAAAACTCTAATACTGGAAGGACTACTTCTTAGCCTCTTTCCAAAATGCCCAGTGGGCAGCAACTGTGAATTTAGCTACTTAGACATCTTCTGCCATAATTATAACCTGTTTGGATAGTAAAGACAAGAGATGGATAAGGCACTGAAAGATGTCAAGAAAGAAATGCATGGACAAGTGGAAAAGCTGGCTTAAACCTTAAACACCATCTATGCCTGCACACCATGCCATGTGTGATGGGAGTCAGGTGGGCCTAACTAGGGATGGATTTTTCAAGATAGCTCGATATCAGTTGGCACTGAGTAGTTTGATTCAACTCAACTATTTAAAGATGATTCTTTGATTCTAAAACTCAAAGCCACTTGTCTCATTTAATGGCACTAAATCAAAACGGGAATATACTTATTGCCTATTTGAACATTGCTAAATCTTAGAAGTTCTCATCACAAGAAGAAAATTGTAACTATTTCTAGTGATGGATGTTCACTAGACTTATTGCAGTGATCATTTTGCAATATATATCAAATAATTATGTTTTACACCTGAAACCAATATAACATTATATGTCAATATTATCTATTATAATGATACCTGAAACTAAAATAGCATTATTTGTCAATGTGACCTATGTATAATGATCATATAATCATTATGTTATATACATAACACATATGCATACCTTCTGTTAAGCTAAGTCACTCAGTCATATCCAACTCTTTGAGACCCCATGGACTGTAGCACATCAGGCTCCCCTATCCTTCACCATCTTCTGGAGCTTGTTCAAATTCATGTCCATTGATAAGATGATTCCATCCAACCATCTCATCCTCTGTCATCTCCTTCACCACCTTCCATCCATCTTTCCCATCATTAGGGTCTTTTCCAATGAGTCAGTTCATTGCATCAGGTTGAAAAATCATTGGCGCTTCAGCTTCATTATCAGTGCTTTCAATGAATATTCAGGGCTGATTTCCTTTAGTATTGACTGGTTTGATCTGCTTGCAGTCCAAGGGACTCTCAAGGACTTCTCCAACACCACAGTTCAAAAGCATCTATTCCTCGGTGCTCACTTTCCTTATGGTCCAGCTCCCACATCCATACATGACTATTGGGAAAAACATCCTTTGACTAGATGGAATTGTTTTATATATATAAACATATATGTACACACACCTATGTAAGGAAAAGTTTTGAAAAGGAAGATAATTCTATTTTGGATAAAGAAAACAAATCAACTAATATATTATTTTTTCAAATGTGCATTTTAGCGATCATGTTGGGTCTAAAACTTTATCTTCAAAGGTAGTTTATGTTTATGCTGATAAAAGAGTCAGAAACCTGTCTTAACCTTGTAAATATAACTGCAGAAGAGCTTATTTACAATAGCTAATCAAAATCACAAAATTTTGAAATCTATAGGCCTGCCCAGTACTCCTCTATTGGTCATTTAACCAATTGATCATTGACTTAATTCCTTCTTGACTCAGAAACTCTTACAGGTGCTTAGTTTACATCAATAAACAAAGCAGGCAGACACTTATCCTCATGGAACTGATATTCCAGCTGGGGGCAGACAGATAATCTGCAATAAAAATGAACCCAAGTACATTATATGGTATGTTAACAGGTGATCTGTACTATGGGAAAAGAAATAGTAAAGCAGATGATGGGGTTTAGGGAATAAAGGGAAGAAACAGAGGTGATTTAAAGAAAAACAGCTTAGAATAAACTGAGGGGAGCAAACATGCTTTCTTGCATTCAAGATTCAAGTTTTCCCCTGTCCAGTCAGGTCTCTTGGTCTTCTACCCAACTTCAAAAATGTTTCCATCTGTGAGACTCTGCAAACTCATGCAAACATAGATGTTCTGAATATTCTGCCTCTCTTCAGTTGAACGGGTTTCAGAAAAATTTTTTGGTTAACTACCCCAAATTAAGTAACATTTTATGCAGCAAATTTTGATAATTTTTTGTTTCCTGAAGAACTAACCTCCAAATTATTTTCCATTTTACAAACACTGTCAGTGACCTAATTATATTATTAAAATATAGTATATATGCATTGCTATTCTAATATATTATGACATTTTAAAAATATACAGAAAATGTAAATTAAATGACAGGGAGATAAAAATAAATAGAAATGGAAATGCTAACATTTTCTTCCCCAGGAGATGAGTACACTCATTTTTATGGCCACTGGACTAATGGATTCTGAATGTACACACATAATTATACCAGTTATTTAACTATCATAATAAAGTAATTTGTTTTATATATAGCTTAAATCAAAGTTCTCCAAGTAACACAAGGGGCCAAGAATAATACTATATGTGAATAACTCTCTTCATATGCATATATAAAATTTTTTGAGCTCAATTAAGTAATCATCTTTAATTCTTATATTATTCCATCAATTCATGTACTGGTAAATAATCCAAACTCTACATTAGATTTCTGTTTTTAATGGCTTAAATCTCAAATCAAAAGACAAGCAGAGCAATGGCCTAGAAAAAAATGGCCTAATGAAAAAGCTGGCTTAAAGCTCAACATTCAAAAAACTAAGATCATGGCATCCAGTCCCATCACTTCATGGCAATTAGATGAAGAAACAGTGGAAACAGTGCCTGACTATATTTTTATGGGCTCCAAAATCACTGCCGACGGCGATTGCAGCCATGAAGTCAAAAGACGCTTACTTCTTGGGAGGAAAGTTATCACCAACCTAGATAGCATGTTAAAAAGCAGAGACATTACTTTGTCAACAAAGGTCCGTCTAGTCAAGGCTATGGTTTTTCCAGTGGTCATGTGTGGAAGTGAGAGTTGGACGATAAAGAAAGTGCCAAAGAATTGATGCTTTTGAATTGTGGTGTTGGAGAAGACTCTTGAGAGTCCCTTGGACTTCAAGGAGATCCAACAAGTCCATCCTAAAGGAGATCAGTCCTGGGTGTTCATTGGAAGGACTAATGTTGAAGCTGAAACTGCAATATTTTGGCCAACTGATGCGAAGACCTGACTCATTGAAAAAGACCCTGATGCTGGGAAAGATGGAGGGCAGGAGGAAAAGGGGAGGACAGAGGATGAGATGGTTGGATGGCATCACCAACTCAATGGCCAATGGTTTGGGTGGACTCCAGGAGTTGGTGATGGACAGGGAAGCCTAGCATGCTGCAGTTCATGGGATCTCAAAGAGTCGGATATGACTGAGTGACTGAACTGAACTGAACTGAAATGGCCTAGAAGAATAAATAAAATTTCATATGGATACCATAATATATATGCATTTATAAAGACAATTAATGAAAAAATACAGAAGACTTACCGTTTGCTGAAACAGAAAGTGTACTCACTCAGAGCTGAATATATATATAACTTAGAAAAAACATTTCTCAGCTTCTGGTGACTTCTAAAGAAAGGGACTCCATGACTTTCATCTCCAGCCTGCTGAGGAATCCTTTCCACTTACCTACTCAACTTCCCTCCATGAAATATCTTCCCTAGGTTGTAAAACACACTTTGGGCTTCTGGTTCAGACATGATGACTTGATCTCTTTGTGCCCACTTCTCTGTTTATTCTGGAAATAAGAAGAGACCACTAAAGGGACCTTTTATAGTTGACAATAAGAAGGTGAACTAGTTTAGGGCCTGAAGAATGGAAGAGCAACACAGCATCACGTAACAGAAGACAACCCAGGCCCAGCATTCCTAACCTCCAACTTAGCATCAGAAGGCAGCCTGAGTGGGGCTGTTCCTCCCAAGGAATAAATGTGAAGGAACACCAGGTGGTGGTTTAGTTGCTAAGTTGTGTCTGACTCTTTGTGACCCCATGGACTGTAGCCCACCAGGTTCCTCTGTCCATGCAATTCTCCAGGCAAGAATATGGATTCCCATGTCCTCCTCCAGAGGGTCGTCCCAATCCAGGGACTGAATCCAGGTCTTCACAAGGCAAGTGGTTTCCTTACTGTCTGAGCCACCAGGAAAGCCCAAGAAACTCAATAATGTTATATTTGGAAAATAAAAGGATAAAAATGTAACTTAATATTAGATAAAGTAGATTTTAGAGCAAAGAAAATATCTAAGGACATTATATAAGGAAAAAAGAGTCAATTCAGCAGGAACACATAATAATCCTAAATATGTATACACCAAACAACATAATTTCAAAACACTTGAAGCAAAAATAGATACATCATCTGAATACTCCTATAAACTTTAATGAGACCGAAACTGTGACATAATATTTGAAAAAGAAATCATCTTAATTTCTCTTTCTGTTTTCTCATTGTTAGTGTATAGGAATGCAAGGGATTTCTGTGTGTTAATTGTATATCCTGCAAATTTACTATACTCATTGATTAGCTCTAGTAATTTTCTGGTAGAGTCTTTAGGGTTTTCTATGTAGAGGATCATGTCATCTGCAAACAGCGAGAGTTTCACTTCTTCTTTTCCTATCTGGATTCCTTTTACTTCTTTTTCTGCTCTGATTGCTGTAGCCAAAACTTCCAAAACTATGTTGAATAGTAGTGGTGAGAGTGGGCACCCTTGTCTTGTTCCTGATTTTAGGGGAAATGCTTTCAATTTTTCACCATTGAGGGTAATGCTCACTGTGGGTTTGTCATATATAGCTTTTATCATGTTGAGGTATGTTCTTTCTATTCCTGCTTTCTGGAGAGTTTTTATCATAAATGGATATTGAATTTTGTCAAAGGCTTTTTCTGCAGCTATTGAGATAATCATATGGTTTTTATCTTTCAAATTGTTAATGTGGTGTATTACATTGGTTTGTGGCTATTAAAAAATCCTTGCATTCCTTGGATAAAGCCCACGTGGTCATGATGTATGATTTTTTTAATATGTTGTTGGATTTTGTTTGCTAGAATTTTGTTAATGATTTTTGCATCTATGTTCATCAGTGATATCGGCCTGTAGTTTTCTTTTTTTGTGGCATCTTTGTCTGGTTTTGGAATTAGGGTGATGGTGGCCTCATAGAATGAGTTTGGAAGTTTACCTTCTGCAATTTTCTGGAAGAGTTTCAGTAAGATAGGTGTTAGCTCTTCTCTAAATTTTTGGTAGAATTCAGCTGTGAAGCCATCTGGTCCTGGGCTTTTGTTTGCTGGAAGATTTCTGATTACAGTTTTGATTTCCATGCTTGTGATGGATCTGTTAAGATCTTCTATTTCTTCCTGGTTCAGTTTTGGAAAGTTATACTTTTCTAAGAATTTGTCCATTTCTTCCAAGTTGTCAATTGTATTGGCATAGAGCTGCTGGTAGTAGTCTCTTATGATCCTTTGTCTTTCAGTGTTGTCTGTTGTGATCTCTCCAGTTTCATTTCTAATTTTGTTAATTTGGTTCTTCTCCCTTTGTTTCTTAATGAGTCTTGCTAACGGTTTGTCAATTTTGTTTAGCTTTTCAAAAAACCAGCTTTTAGCTTTGCTGATTATTGCTATGGTATCTTTTGTCTCTTTTGCATTTATTTCTGCCCTGCTTTTTAAGATTTCTTTCCTTCTACTAACCCTGGGGTTCTTCATTTCTTCCTTCTCTAGTTGCTTTAGCTGTAGAGTTAGGTTATTTATTTGACTTTTTTCTTGTTTCTTGAGGCAGGCCTGTAATGCTATGACCTTCCCCTTAGCACTGCTTTTACAGTGTCCCATAGGTTTTGGGTTGTTGTGTTTTCATTTTCATTCATTTCTATGCATATTTTGATTTCTTTTTTGATTTCTTCTATGATTTGTTGGCTATTCAGAAGCGTGTTATTTAGCCTCCATATGTTTGCATTTTTAATAATTTTTTTTTCCTGTAATTGAGATCTAATCTTACTGCACTGTGGTCAGAAAAGATGACTGGAATGATTTCAATTTTTTTGAATTTACCAAGACTAGATTTATGGCCCAGGATGTGATCTATTCTGGAGAAGGTTCCGTGTGCACTTGAGAAAAAGGTGAAGTTGATTGTTTTGGAGTGAAATGTCCCATAGATGTCATTTAGGTCTAGCTGGTCCATTGCGTCATTTAAGTTTGTGTTTCCTTGTTAATTTTCTGTTTAGTTGATCTATCCATAGGTGTAAATGGGGTATTAAAGTCTCCCACTATTATTGTGTTAATGTTAATTTCCTCTTTCATACTCGTTAGCATTTGCCTTACATATTGCGGTGTTTCTATGTTGGGTGCATATATATTTATCATTGTTATATCTTCTTCTTGGATTGATCCTTTGATCATTATGTAGTGTCCTTCTTTGTCTCTTTTCACAGCCTTTATTTTAAAGTCTATTTTATCTGATATGAGTATTGCAACTCCTGCTTTCTTTTGGTCTCTGTTTGCATAAAATATTTTTTTCCAGCCCTTCATTTTCAGTCTGTATGTGTCCCTTGTTTTGAGTTGGGTCTCTTGTAGACAGCATATATAGGGGTCTTGTTTTTGCATCCATTCAGCCAGTCTTTGTCTTTTGGTTGGGGCATTCAACCCATTTACATTTAAGGTAATTATTGATAGGTATGGTTCCATTGCCATTTACTTTGTTGTTTTGGGTTCACGTTTATACAGCCTTTCTGTGTTTCCTGTCTAGAGAAGATCCATTAGCATTTGTTGAAGAGCTGGTTTGGTGGTGCTGAATTCTCTCGGCTTTTGATTGTCTGTAAAGCTTTTGAATTCTCCTTCATATCTGATTGAGATCCTTGCAGGGTACAGTAATCTAGGTTGTAGGTTATTCTCTTTCATTACTTTAAGTATGTCCTGAGTCCTATTTAATTTCCATGAATAATTTCCATAATGACCATTACACCAATCAACAAAGATCACCCCCAATCCCTTCTGGCCTGAAGAGTTTCTATTGATAGATCAACTGTTATCCTTATGGGAATCCCTTTGTGTGTTATTTGTTGTTTCTCCCTTGCTGCTTTTAATATTTGTTCTTTGTGTTTGATCTTTGTTAATTTGATTAATATGTGTCTTGGGGTGTTTTGCCTTGGGTTTATCTTGTTTGGAACTCTCTGGGTTTCTTGGACCTGTGTAACTATTTTCTTCCCCATTTTAGGGAAGTTTTCAGTTATTATCTCCTCGAGCATTAAACAATAGCATCCACCATTGCAACAAAAAGAATAAAGTACTTAGGAGTATATCTACCTAAAGAAACAAAAGACCTATACATAGAAAACTATAAAACACTGATGAAAGAAATCAAAGAGGACACAAACAGATGGAGAAACATACCGTGTTCATGGATTGGAAGAATCAATATTGTCAAAATTACTATGCTACCCAAAGCAATCTATAGATTCAATGCACTCCTTATCAAGCTACCAATGGTATTTTTCACAGAACTAGAACAAATAATTTCACAATTTGTATGGAAATACAAAAAACCTGAATAGCCAAAGTAATCTTGAGAAAGAAGAATGGAACTGGAGGAATCAACCTGCCTGACTTCAGGCTCTACTACAAAGCCACAGTCATCAAGACAGTATGGTACTGGCACAAAGACAGAAATATAGATCAATGGAACAGAATAGAAAGCCCAGAGATAAATCCATGAACCTATGGACATCTTATCTTCAACAAAGGAGGCAAGGATGTACAATGGAAAAAAGACAACCTCTTTAACAAGTGGTGCTGGGAAAACTGGTCAACCACTTGTAAAAGAATGAAACTAGAACACTTTCTAACATCATACACAAAAATAAACTCAAAATGGGTTAAAGATCTAAATGTAAGATCAGAAACTATAAAACTCCTAGAGGAGAACATAGGCAAAACACTCTCCGACATAAATCACAGTAGGATCCTCTATGACCCACCTCCAAGAATATTGGAAATAAAAGCAAAAATAAACAAATGGGACCTAATTAAACTTAAAAGCCTTTGCACAACAAAGGAAACTATAAACAAGGTGAAAAGACAGCCTTCAGAATGGGAGAAAATAATAGCAAACAAAGCAACAAAGGATTAATCTCAAAAATATACAGGCAACTCCTGGAGCTCAATTCCAGAAAAACAAATGACCCAATCAAAAAATGGGCCAAAGAACTAAAAAGACATTTCTCCAAAGAAGACATACAGATGGCTAACAAACACATAAAAAGATGCTCAACATCATTCATTATCAGAGAAAAGCAAAACAAAACCACAATGAGGTACCATTACATGCCAGTCAGATGGCTGCTGTCCAATAGTCTACAAGCAATAAATGCTGGAGAAAAGGGAACCCAGATCTGAAAGACACGTGCACCCCAATGTTCATCACAGCACTGTTTATAATAGCCAGACATGGAAGCAACCTAGATGCCCATCAGCAGACGAATGGATAAGGAAGCTGTGGTACATATACACAATGGAATATTACTCGGCCATTAAAAAGAATTCATTTAAATCAGTTCTAATGAGATGGATGAACCTGGAGCCCATTATACAGAGTGAGTAAGCCAGAAAGATAAAGACCAATAGAGTATACTAACGCATATATATGAAATTTAGAAAGATGGTAACGATAACCCTATATGCAAAACAGAAAAAGAGACACAGATGTACAGAACAGACTTTTAGACTCTGTGGGAGAAGGCGAAGGTGGGATGTTTTGAGAGAACAGCATCTAAACATGTATATTATCAAGGGTGAAACAGATCACCAGCCCAGGTTGGATGCATGAGACAAGTGCTCAGGAATGAAGCACTGGAAAGACCCAGAGGGATGGGGTGGGGAGGGAGGTGGGAGGGGGGATCGGGATGGGGACTACATGTAAATCCATGGCTGATTCCTGTCAGTGTATGGCAAAAACCACTACAGTATTGTAAAGTAATTAGCCTCCAACTAATAAAAATAAATGGAAAAAAAAAAAAGAAAAAGAAATCATCAATGCAAGATAGTTTGACCAGAGAATTCTAACAAATATTTTAAAAATTAAGATCAATTTGACACAATCTCTTCAAGAAAAAGAAAGAGTAGGAAACTATACCCAACTAATTAGATGGGGCCAGTATTGCTCTATAACAAAATCAGACAAAGGAAGTACAAAAAGAAAATTCAGACTAACGTCTCTCACAAATTTGGAATTAAATTTTTCACTCTCACACATACAAATCAACCAAATGAATTCAACAATGTATAAAAACATCTCTTGATAGTTTCTGGTCCTTTCCTAAGTCTGGTCACATTACCTGTCTCTTCAAAGGGTTTAAGTGAATCAACTATACAGACAGTTAGGGTCCCAGTAATAATATTATATATCAGAAATACAGTGACAAATACTCAAGTCTAAGTCAAATCAGAAACTGACTTCTCCCATTAAAGTTAATCATGCCCAGTCATTTTAAATATCTAGCAACAATAACTACAATTAGATTCATAAGATAAAAATAGCATATCTACTACATAGAAATGGTGGGTGTGTTTGATATTTTTTATTTGCCTCTCTGGAACCCTGTTGATCATTTTCTATTATATTATGAACCTCTGGAGGCTGAGAAGACCAGACTTTATCCCTATAGCTCTCCTGGCCTCTGATTTCTACTTGAGTTTGGCCAGTGGTGGACAAAAGAGATTGGTGAGTCAGTGGAGAAAGAGATTCGTGGATTGATTATTTCCTCTGATGCCTTTCTTGCTGGGAAGTGGCCAAGTTTCTCCACTGAAGCCCAGAGGTCTGGTCAGAGATCCTCTCTTTTAGCTGCAGCTATGTATAAGACTCTTTAGAGACTGCAATATCCAATCTCTTCCTTTGCTCTGTGGGCCTAAAAGTGTTCATGCACTCCTGTTCTTGCCTGTCTCAAAGAGTTTTGCTTTTCCTTTTAAACTATCCTTACCTCTGATACAACTTCCAATTCCTTAAAGTTCATTGTGTGTTAGTCACTCAGGCATGTCTGATGTTTTCTGATCCCCATGGAGTGTAGCCTACCAGGCGTCTCTGTCCAAAGAATTCTTCAGACAAGAATGCTGGAGTGGGTAAACATCCCCTTCTGCATGGATCTTCCCTGACCCAGGGGAGCAACCCAGGTCTCCCACATTGCAGGCAGATTCTCTACCATCTGAGCCACCAGGAAAGCCAGTTTTCTTTATTTTCCTTATCTGTGTAAATCATTTTGATTTCTGACAATGATGGTGGTGGCTATGGAGCTGATACATAAAGATGGTCCCTCAAAGATTTATACTAAACTGCTTACAACAGGAGGGGGACATCTTTTTTCCTGACTCCAAAATTATAAATACAAGAACATGTCACAGGTCATTTAAAAATAAGTGCTGAGAAATCAATGATTTAAGAATGAATTTGGTAAAAGTGCGCAAACTTTAAGTTTTTAGATGTTGAATAAGGTCTGAGGATCTAATGTGTAACATGGTGACTGTGTTTTGTAATGTGTTATGGACATTTGTGGGGCTTCCCAGGTGATGTTAGTGGTAAAGGACCCTCCTGCCAGTGCAGGATGCGTAAGAGACGTGGGGTGAATCCCTGGGTCAGGAAGATGCCCTGGAGGAGGGCATGACCACCCACTCTAGTATTCTTTCCTGGAGAATCCCCATGGACAGAGGACCCTTGCAGGCTATAAAGTCCATGGGGTCATAAAGAGTTGGATATGACTGAAGTCACTTAGCACACATGTAAGAGAGGAAAACTTAAAAGTTCTCACCAAAAAGATCTTTAAAGGTAAATATGTGAGGTGATATTAATAGATATGTTAATTAAATCAATGAGGGAATCCATTAATCATGTATACCTATTTAAATTGTCATGTATACTTTAAATATCTTGCCATTTTATCTGGAAATTATATTTAAAAGAATGAAAAAAGAAAAAAACAAAGAATTTCAATGTTTTTTATATAATATTATAGATATTTCAGCCAATACTCTTGGTATGTAAAAGGGTTTTTTTTTTTTTTAATTCCAGATCATAAACAGTGGGATTTTCTGGATATTCAGAAAAGGAATAAACCTTGGAAATTATCTAGACAATCCTCCCATATTAAGGATCTATAAGTGAATCCAAGAATGATTAAGTCACTTATCTAAACTTATAAAACTTGATGCAAAAGTAGCAATTGAAACATTTCCTAGGTTTAAGTGAATCTTTACCAAATTACCCAGCAAATGGAAATATTTTCTATGCTCTGCAAAACTTGATTCTTATCTCTTTCACAGAACTGATCATATTCCACCTTGTATTCATTGTCCAGTTATTACAAGTTTTACCAAGTAAATTAAATTCCTTGAAGGTTCAATGCTGGCATGTCTGTTGTTATCACTCTATATTCTCATATATGGCTAACTCTCTATCAATGCCATTTCTTCTCCCTGGAAGAGCGAGGGCTCTTTTACCTCATGACTTCCCCGACATCTTTCAGATCTCAGTAAAACCACTTCCACAAAGCAGCCTCTCGTGATTCTGACATAGCTCAGGTCTCCTTGTTATGTGGACATATGGCATTCTGTGCTTTTCCCTCTCGACATGTGTCCCAATTGTGGTGCAACATTTAACTTTGAAATTTACCTCATTTCTGTTTTTCTATTAAAATTTAAGTCTTAATCACAAAGTCTGCATGTGTGCTCTTCACTGCTGTTCATTCTTTGCATCCAGTAGGCCTTCATTAGGTGTTTGTTCAAAGAAACACTTTTATTCATGCAGAGTTAAATTCCAATGAATTTTGATGCTGCTCTCACAGCATGCAGTGAACTGAAACAATTGAGGTCTTTTCTCCCCACCCAAACCTTTATACCCTGATTATTTGGACATAATTACAGAACTAGAACTGTGGGGGCTTCCCTTGTGGCTCAGCTGGTAAAAAATCCACTGCAATGTGGGAGGCCTGGGTTTGATCCCTGGGTTGGGAAGAGTCCCTGGAGAAGGGAAAGGCTACCCATTCCAGTATTCTGGCCTGGAGAATTCCATGGACTGTATAATCCATGGGGTCACAAAAAGTTGTGAATGACTTTTGTTTTCACAGAACTGTGGATGCATTTGCTTTTAACTGTTACCCTATTGGATGTTCGGTCTTTTATTCCCCATACAGTAGCCCTCACAGTCTCCTGTCCTAAGATAATGTGATAATTGAGTCACTGACTAAAAGGCTGAATAGGACAGAACTAGAGACAGTGCTCTGAACCTGCCACTTGAGTCTACTTTTACCATAGGATTCTTAACTTCACTAGAGGAGTTCAGTTTCTTACCTGTACTCTGATCATGACAGATGAAAATACTTTATGGAGAGCCTACAAATCAAATATTCTTACATTGTATACAAACACCTAATCTCTCTTCGAAGGTACAAAAGAAATTCACCTCCTTGATGAATTGTTACCTACTTTTCCTAGTTGAAAGTACCATCTTCCTCCTTATAGCTTCCTAATTTCATTCTCACAGTATTTATCTCCCTTACCTCATTCTGACTTATATTATAGTTAATTATCTGAACAACACCAATTCCCACTCCTTTAATTCAGTTCCCTCGAGGCTACAAGCATATGCCAACTGCCCTGAAGTCGCTATTCATTGAATATCAAACATGGCCGAAACTGGGCAGCCATTTGCTCTTTCTGAGGTAAATATTATAATTCAAAGCAAATACCCAGCCTCTGGTATTTTGGATAAACTGATAACTGGACAAAATCTTACTGCTATTCCAGATAAAAGTTTCTTTTGTGTTAATTTTTTTTTTCTTTTTGAGAGAATTTGCAATCTAGATAGCTTTCAGGTAAATAGAAATGGGACTGATAAGTTAGCTGGAAAAAAAAGAAAACCTACTGTTGCAGGAAACAAAAGTAGACAAATCACCTATCTTCTGTATACTTCAAGACCCATTTTATTGGGAGTTGTTACTTCAAGAGTCCGCTTGCAGTACAAGAGACCTGGGTTCCATCCCTGGTGAGGAAGATTCCTGGAAGAGGGCATGTCAAACCACTCTAGTATTCTTGCCTAGAGAATCCCCATGGACAGAGGATCCTGCAGGGCATCAGTCCAAGGGGTCATCAGTCCCTGGGGTCATAAAGTGTTGAACACGACTGAGCAAGTACACACAGCAAACTTCTCGAGTTGACATACTGACATTTAGAAACAGTTTCTCTCACTAGTGTGCTTAACTACAACTCCTGCTTTTCAATGGAAGATCAAAGACAAAAGTAATATTCTTTAACAATCAAGTCATTATTTCTATCAAGGATTTTTTCTTAAAGCTCATCTAGAGAAATACACTGTGAGATAGAGCAGGTAATGAGAAGTATAAGAGATCCAAACAGGGAGCTGCACAAACAATCAATAATTTTCCTTTTGGGAAAAGAATAAACCCTCAGTGTGGAATCATGTTTTATACAGAGATTTGCATAATCTTTGGAAAGGTAAAGGATTTTATACTCTAATTTTCTTTTTCCAGTTGAGAAAACCAAGCCCTAGAGAAGTGAAGATAAGTTTTCCAAGTCAAAGAACATTTATGATAGGATTCTAATGAGAGCCCAGTGACAGGCCTTAGGGACCAGTTGCTTCACATTTAGGCTGACAGCCTGGAGAGTGGAGTACACTGGTGGTCTTGTCTTCAGGCTGAAATGCTTTAATTTTGAGAAACCTCTATCTTTGCTCTTAAGGCCCTCAACTGATCGCATAAAATCCACAATCTATTGGTTTAAATGTTAATTACCATTAAGAAAATTTGTTCCCAGGTGAACATGTCAAAGAACTACAATTTTAAAGAAATGTACAATTTTATGGAATATGTTACCATGTGCCACAGGAATTGAATATCTATACTACCTGTTTCACATTCATGACCTAGGAAGGGAAAACAAGATTGACAATTTTTTTCCCCATTCAATCATGTCCAGTGTTTTCCTGCATGCAGGCCAGAGGCTGGGTGGTTTATAAACCATGTTATTTACAGTGCTGGAGGTTAGAAGTCCAAGATCAGGGTGCCAGCATGAATGAGTGAGTGAGGGCCTCTTCCAGGACATATCCCTAAATAGAAGGGATGAGCAAGTATTTCAGGCCTCTTTCACAAGAGCCCTAATCCCATTCATGTGGGCTCTGCCCTCATGACCTAATCATTTTCCAATGGTCCCACCTCCTAAAATCATCTCTTTGGGGATTACATTTTCAACATATGAGTTCTGGGAGAACACAAGCATTTAGACCATGGCACCCAACGAGGAGACTGACTTGTCTAAGGTAAACAAATGCCTCAGTCATACTGAATGCTCTGTGGTCATGAGAGGAAGCCAAGGACTAAGGAAGCTTAAAAACGACCAGTAGCTCCAGGTGGAGGGTCTGAGATGGCAAACTCCTTGATGGACTTCACAATAATATATGAGTGTCTCCAGGGTCTTCCTTGGTTAACAGTCATTGAGCAATCCCCTTGCCGCCATACATGTTCCTATTTGAAATATGAGTTAATTACTGAGTTCTTAGACAAAATACCAGTTGACCAACATGGAAATATCATGACTATGCATCTTAAGAAGAAAAGGGCCTTTGAAGTTACAAATTTCAGAGTGGAAAGTCCTCAAGACTTTATTTACTTCAGATAGAAATTACAAATTTGGGGATCTCCCAAGACCATTCTTGTGTTCCCTAATCAGCTAGGACTCCAAGAGCTCCCTGAAAGCTGTTATACATGTGGTTATGGTTTATTCCAGATCTTTGATTTATTTTTAATTCATTTTTTATTTTTAGTACAGCATAATTGAATTACAATGCTATAAATGTCAGTTTTTGTCAAACAGTGAATAATATACATATATGTACATATATTATATATATATATATATGTATATATATGTATATCCACTCTTATTTAGATTCTTTTCTCATGGTGCAACACATGGGTTCCAAATAGGAAAAGGAGTATGTTAAGAGAGTTCCAGAAAAACATCTATTTCTGCTTTATTGACTATGCCAAAGCCTTTGAATGTGTGGATCTGAATAAACTGTGGAAAATTCTAAAAGAGATGGGAATACCAGACCACCTGACCTGCCTCTTGAGAAACCTGTATGCAGGTCAGGAAGCAACTTAGGTCAGGTCAAGTTAGAACTGGACACGGAACAACAGACTGGATCCAAATAGGAAAAGGAGTATGTCAAGGCTGTATATTGTCACACTGCTTATTTAACTTATATGCAGAGTACATCATGAGAACCCCTGGGCTGGATGAAGCACAAACTGGAATCAGGATTGCCAGTAGAAATATCAATAACCTCAGATATGCAGATGACACCACCCTTATGGCAAACGTGAAGAGGAACTAAAAAGTCTCTTGATGAAAGTGAAAGAGGAGAATGAAAAAACTGGCTTAAAGCTCAACATTCACAAAACTAAGATCACGGCATCTGATCCCATCACTTCATGGGAAATAGATGGGGAAACAGTGGAAACAGTGTCAGACTATATTTTTTTGGGTTCCAAAATCACTGCAGATGGTGATTGCAGCCATGAAATTAAAAGACTCTTACTCCTTGGAAGGAAAGTTATGACCAACCTAGATGGTATATTAAAAAGCAGAGATGCCAGCCAGGGTCGATTTGGTCAAGGCTATGGTTTTCCCAGTGGTCATGTACAGATGTGAGAGTGCTGAGCGCTGAAAAATTGATGCTTTTGAACTATGGTGTTGGTGAAGACTCATGAGAGTCCCTTGGACTGCAAGGAGGTCCAACCAATCCATCCTAAAGGATATCAGTCCTGGGTGTTCCTTGGAAGGACTGATGCTGAAGCTGAAACTCCAGTACTTTGGCCATCTCATGCGAAGAGTTGACTCATTGGAAAAGACCCTGATGCTGGGAGGGATTGGGGGCAGGAGGAGAAGAGGAAGACAGAGGATGAGATGGCTGCATGGCATCATCAACTCGATGGACATGTGTTTGAGTAAACTCTGGGAGTTGGTGATGGACAGGGAGGCCTGGCATGCTGCAATTCATGGGGTCGCAAAGGGTCGGACATGACTGAGTGACTGAACTGAACTGAACTGAACAAGGTTGTATATTGTAACCTGCTTATGTAACTTATATACAGAGTACATCATGAGAAACACTGGGTTGGGTGAAGCTGAAGCTGCAATCAAGATTGCCAGGAGAAATATCAATAATCTCAGATATGTAGACGACACCACCCTTATGGCAAAAAGAGAAGAAGAACTAAAGAGCCTCTCGATGAAAGTGAAAGAGGAGAGTAAGAAACTTGGCTTAAATCTCAACATTTAGAAAACTAAGATAATAGCATCTGGTCCCATCACTTTATGGCAAATAGATGGGTAACTGGAAACAGTGGCTGACTTTATTGTTTTGGGCTCCAAAATCACTGCAGATGGTGATTACAGCCATGAAATTAAAAGACACTTACTCCTTGGAAAGAAAGTTATGACCAACCTAGACAGCATATTAAAAAGCAGAGACATTGCTTTGTCAATGAAGGTCCGTCTAGTCAAGGCTATGGTTTTTCAAGTGGTCATGTATGGATGTGAGAGTTAGATTGTGAAGAAAGCTGAGCACCGAAAAATTGGTGCTTTTGAGCTGTGGTGTTGGAGAAGACTCCTGAGAGTCCCTTGGACTGCAAGGAGATCTATACAGTCGATCATAAAGGAGATCAGTCCTGGGTGTTCATTGGAAGGACTGATGTTGAAGCTGAAACTCCAATACTTTGGCTACCTCATGCGAAGAGTTGACTCATTGGAAGAGACCCTAATGCTGGGAAGGATTGGGGGCAGGAGAAGAAGGGGACGACAGAGGATGAGATGGTTAGGTGGCATCACCGTCTCAATGGACATGAGTTTGGGTAGACTCCGGGAGTTGTCGATAGACAGGGAGGCCTGGCGTGCTCCATTAGTGGGGTCGCAAAGAGTCGGACACGACTGAGCGACTGAACTGAACTGAACTCAAGTAGGTCATTACAGAGAGTTGAGTAGAGTTTCCTGTTCTATACAGTAGGTCCTTATTAGTTATCTGTCTTATATATATTAGTGTGTACACGTCAATCCCAATGTCACAATTCATCCCTCCCTTCTTCCCCCTGGAACCATAAGATTATTTTCCACATTGTGACTCTCTTCCTGTTTGTAAATAAGTTCATTTATACCATTTTTTACTATTCCACATATCAGTGATATCATATGCATTTGTCTTTCTCTGTCTGACTTACTTCCCTTGGTATGAAAATATCCAAGTCCATCCATATTGCTTCTGATAGCATTATTTTGTTCCTTCCTATGGCTGAGTAACATTACAATGTATATCTGCACTGCACCTTCTTTGCCCATTTCTCTGTTGATGGGCATTTAGGTTGCTTCTTTGTTCTGGCTCTTGTAAACAGTGCTGCAATGAACACTGCTGTGCTTAGTCACTCAGTCATGTCCGACTCTTTGCAACCCCATGGATAGTAGCCTGTCTTGTTCCTCTGTCCGTGGGGATTGTCCCCGTGGACAATAATAGGCAAGAATATTGGAGTGGGTTCCCATCCTCTCCTCCAGGGGATCTTTCCAACCCAGATATTGAACCAAGGTCTCCCACACCGCAGGCAGATTTTTTTACCGCCTGAGCCCCCAGGGAAGCCCTGATGAAGCAAGGAACACTGAGGTGCATGTATCTTTACAAAGTATGGTTTTCTCTTGGTGTATACCCAGGGGATTGCAGCTTTTTAAAAAATACAGACAAAAAAACTGTGCCCAGGAAAAAGGCATAAAGGGCAGAGTCAAAGGAAATGTGAAACATGGAATTTTGGTTTCCTCTTCCCAGGGTGTCATGGGCAGCTTTGTGTTCCCAGCACCGACATGCTGGCAGTGAGCACTTGCAGACACAGGAACTCACTCCAGCCTCGTGTCCAGAGTTTTTACTGGGGCTCCATCACCAAGGCATGACTGATGGTCCATACATCTGATCTCAGGATCAAACCTCTCTAGAGGTGCCAGCTGATACTGCATGACCAAAACCCCCATCCTGAATCACATCATTCTTTTTGCCCAAATTTTTTACTCTAAATCACAGTGCTCACATCTCTATCAGGCTGGCCCAAGAGCCTCACAAAAACAAAAGCACTTTTCTCAGTGTCAACCTTTGACACCGTTAGTCACTCTTTCTCAGATGTAGCAACCTAAAGGTTTAGAGAGGAGCTCCCAGGAAACAAGGACAAAGTCCAGACTTCCCTTTGGATGAGGCTGAGCCCTTCACTACACAGCCAGGTGGCTGATTTTGCTTGACAAGGCCCCCTCATTGTTGACTTCACAATAAGAAAATGTGAAGTGACAAACATTGGTCAAGCATTTATCTTCTTCTGGTCTTTCTCTGAAATGTTTTGCTTGCATTATCTTCATTAACACTTATGCAACTCCATGAGGTGGACACTAGTTTGAACGGCATTATGGAGAGAAGTAAAACAAGGCTTGCCTGAAGATTCAGAGCTAGTGAGTGGTGGAGTGGGAGTATATACAAGGGCTACAGGACTAAGGTTCATCCTTAAGGCACTATGTTGCAAAGATACCATCCTTTCTCTTTTTTTTTTAGCATTTTTATTTATTTGGTTTTGTTGTGTCTTAATTTTTGCACATCCGGATCTTCCAGCTCTTTTGTGGCCTGGTGGATCTAGAGCAGGGATTGAACCCAGACCCCTGCATTAGGAACATGGATCCTTAAGCACTAGACAATCGGGAAAGTTCCAACACTATTTCCATTTGGAGTAAATGTTCACATACACCTGCACATCCAAAGAAGATTGTTGAATCAATATTGTCTGGTCACTCTGTTCCAAAGTATATATGAATTAAGAAAGTTGCAACATTAACTCTTCTTGCTATCCATTTAACAGGAATTAATAAAAGACAGAAGGCCATGAAGACTTACCATAAGCTCATGATGCCATGATCAAAGAAGGCTTAGGCCACAGGAGAATTTCATATGGTCTTTCCGTCTGGCATCCCAGAAATCTGTACACCTTGGGGCATCACACAATAATAAGATTGCAGAGAGTGAAAGGCATTGCTTTCTTTATAAAACCGGACCAGGGCAATTCTGAAATGGGAGGTGGGAAAGAAGACCAGTATTTAAGCTTTCAGATACAAATGCTTTCTCAGAGAGAAAAATTTAGAAAAGAATTCATATGAATGTTAACAGTATGAAAATTATTTCCCTTAAAACTCTCCCCATGAGCATATGATATGGAAAACTTCGTGTACCACAGAATACCCTGGTTTGTTAACACAGTCTAACTGATCCAGTATTTTAATGATTTTCTTAATTTTGGGTGAAGCTTTCATTAACTTCCCATGTGACCAATGACTTTGATAACTGATGAATCAATTGGAACGGCGTTCCTGAAAATGGAGTGGACAGATGAGAAATGTAATCTGTAGTCTAAGTGAAGGGAGTTCAATACACAGAGGGAGAAAGGAATTTTAACTTTTCTGAGGAATGCTGGTTAGTGAGATGTGGTCCTCAAGGTTCTATGTGAAAGAGCCCACTCCCTGCATCAACTGAGGCCAGGGAAAAGGATGGAGTCTAAGCTCTGGTGGCAAGACAGAAGTGTTTCAGCCCACACACCTTCATTATAGGCAGACTGAGCTCTCTGTAGGCAACAGTATCCAAAATAAGATACCAGCAACAGCAATACAAATGACCAAGCAATGGAGTAGCAACACAGACCTGTTCTAATCAACCCAAGGTGTTCTTAGTGTGAAAATATTAATGGCCTCCTGACCCCTTACTTCTTAGTTCTACTTTTGTCTGAGAGAAAAGTTCCTCCAAGAAGGATAGTTCACACTTCTTCCAGGAAGCCAATTGGGGACTCTAAGCCATGGAATTACCATTTGCATCTAGAGTCACTTTTATAACAATACTGTGTCTCCCACCATTCAAGTGGGTGGCCTTGGAAACAGCAGTTACAATCATGATTTAAAGAAATATTAAATACAGATGTTCTTCTCTTGTACTGCCTGAAAACTTTAGAAACAGGTAATTGTGAAATTGTTTTTCAAAGATGGGACAGCTGCCTGCTTTTTAATTACCTTGATTACTGTAGAATATGCCCCAAGGTTAAAATTTCTTTTGCTGAGAAAAGTGACTTTTTTCCTACCACACCCAATGTGTCATCTTCCCTAAAATTCTTGTAGCAATGTAAGTTCTAATTTTTAATTCATTAATACCCACTGTCCCCAGGAAGCATCCCAAAGAGACGGACATGACTAAGTGACTGAACTGAATTGAATACCCACTGTCCACAGGAAGTAGAAGCTTTATGGACAAATGAGTACCCTGTTTTAATATAAAGTGTCCCCATATGGCTACTGTTCTTAAAGACCCAGATTGTCACTCTTTCTTCCCACCCAGAACTTTATTCAGTGCACATTTTTACATTTATTTGTGGTTCTCTTCTTTTTCTCCAATTTCAACTTTAAGCACCTAATTTTTGTTTTAATTTTATACCCCTATTGTGTCAATAGCCACAGGATTTCTTACTGAACATAGTAGATTCAGTGTAAATTTGAGTCGTGCTCTGTGATAAAGAATACAACTTTGAGATATAAATCAGAATCATTAAAGAAACATGGTTCAGTTCAGTTAAGTTCAGTCACTCAGTCATGTCCGACTCTTTGCCACCCCATGAATCACAGCATGCCAGGCCTCCTTGTCTATCACCAACTCCCAGCATTTACTCAAACTCATGTCCAACGAGTCGGTGATGGCATCCAACCATCTCATCCTCTGTCGTCCCCTTCTCCTGGCCCCAATCCCTCCCAGCATCAGGGTCTTTTCCAATGAGTCAACTCTTCGCATGAGGTGGCCAAAGTACTGGAGTTTCAGCTTCAAAATTAGTCCTTCCAATGAACACCCAGGACTGAGCTCCTTTAGGATGGACTGGTTGGACCTCCTTGCAGTCCAAGGGACTCTCAAGAGTCTTCTCCAACACCACAGTTCAAAAGCATCAATTCTTCGGTGCTCATCTTTCTTTGCAGTCCAAATCTCACATACATACATGACCACAGGAAAAACCATAGCCTTGACTAGATGGACTTTGTTTGCAAAGCAATGTCTCTGCTTTTTAATATGCTATCTAGGTTGGTCATAGCTTTCCTTCCAAGGAGTAAGGGCCTTTTAATTTCATGGCTGCAGTCACCATCTGCAGCGATTTTGGAGCACAAGAAATAAAGTCTGATACTGCTCCCAATGCTTCCCATGAAGTGATGGGACCAGATGCCATGATCTTAGTTTTCTGAATGTTGAGCTTTAAGCCAAGTTTTTCACTCTCCTCTTTCACTTTTACTAAGAGGCTTTTTAGTTCCTCTTCACTTTCTGCTATAAGGGTGGTGTCATCTGCATATCAGAGGTTATTGATATTTCTCCTGGCAATCTTGATTCCAGCTTGTGCTTCTTCCAGCCCAGCATTTCTAAAGATGTACTCTGTATAAATGTTAAATAAGCAGGGTGACAATATACAGCCTTGATGTATTCCTTTTCCTATTTTTAACCAGTCTGTTGTTCCATGTCCAGTTCTAACTCTTGCTTCCTGATCTGCATATAAGTTTCTCAAGAGGCAGGTCAGGTGGTCTGGTATTCCCATCTCTTTCAGAATTTTCCAGTTTATTGTGATCCACACAGTCAAAGGCTTTGGCACAGTCAATAAAGCAGAAATAGATGTTTTTCTGGAATTCTCTTGCTTTTTCGATGATCCAGAAGAAGTTGACAATTTGATCTCTTGTTCCTCTCCCTTTTCTAAAACCAGCCTGAATATCTTTAAATCCATGGTTCACATATTGCTGAAGCCTTACTTGAAGAATTTTGAGCATTACTTTGCTAGCATGTGAGATGAATGCATTTGTGCATTAGTTTGAACATTCTTTGGGACTGCCTTTCTTTCGGATTGGAATAAAATTTTTTTTTTTTATTCAATCCATAAGAAAGGCTATCACAAAGAAACATGGCAATTGGTTAAAAAAAGTCAAAATGTGGTTATCCTAAGGCTATATAATTCTATAACCACATTTATCTTGATGAAAAATTTGAGTTAGGTATTTGATAGGCCTCACGTATTTTATTTTCTTGGGATCCATAATCAGTGTAGATGATGACTATAGCCATGGAATTAAAACATGCTTTCTCCTTGGCAGAAAAGCTATGAAAAATCTAAGCAGCATACTAAAAAGCAGAGTAATCACTTTGTCAGAGAATGACTATATATTCCAAGGTATGGTTTTTCCAGTTGTCATGTAAGGATATGAGTGTTGTACCATAAAGAAGTCTGAGCACTGAAGAACTGGTTTTCGAACAGGGGTGCTGGAAGTACTCTTGAGAGTCCTTGGATTAAAGGAGATGAAACCAGTCAATTCTAAAGGAAATCAACCTTGAATATTCAAAGTACTAATGTCAAAGTTCTAATATTTTGGTCACCCGATTCGCAGAGCTGACTCATTGTAAAAGACTCAAATGCTGGAAAAGATTGAGGGCAGGAGGAGAAGGGGTGACAGAGGATGAAATGGTTGGATGTTATCACCGACACGATGGACATGATTTGAGCAAACTCCAGGAGATAATGAAGGACAGGAAAGCCTGGTGTGCTGCAGTCCATGGGGTCAATAACAAGAAGAACAAGGCCTCACATATGGTTATGAAGTTTAATATTTATGAAATATAGGCAGTCTTACATTACATATATAGAATAACTTCAGTAATGTGAGTTGTAATAAAGGCTAATCACAGCACAAATAAAAGGCCCAATGTCATCACAATTCTTTGATTTGTTCTTACTACCAGTATCTAATTGTTGTGGCTGTTTAGTTGCTAAGTCATGTCTGAAACTTTTGGGACCTCCTGGACTGTAGTCCACCAAGCTCCGCTGTCCATGGGATTTTCCAGAAAAAAGTATTGGATTAGGTTGCCATTTGCTTCTGCAGGGGATCTTACCTATAGAACCCAGTGCTCTCTCCCAAGGACATGTGAGGAGGCGTGTCTCCAGGACAGACAGGAGTGGAGGGTTCGCTCCTAGGCTCAGGTGTCCATGTGCCTGCCCAGAAGTCCACTCATAGGAAGGACACAACTGCAGGGAGCAAGTGAGACGTGTGAGTCACAGGCAGGGATCTTTTGCTGTTTCTGTCTGCCCACCGCCCTGTCCCCCCCCACAAAGATAGGAGAGAGTCGATAGAATTCATCATCTTTCCCCACACCTGTGGTGCTCTTTGGGTTTTAAATGTCTTTCTTTTTATAAGCTCTTCTCCAACCTGGAGTCCCATCCCCATCTACTCCTGGGGAGCTCCTCCAGATCCTATTTCACTTCCTTTTTAAAAATTCTTGTAACTTTTCCGGACAAATCAGCTCTTCTCTCTTTTGGGTGACTATGTTAATTTTTATTGACATTCACCAAAGAAATGAATAAACCAGACTAATTATTTATTCACATATTTATCTCTTCCTCATGAAAAATTTGGGACCAGCAAAACTAAATTCAAACAATTACCCTTCATAATATTTAATAAATGTATTTTGAACTAATTCTAAAATACATTATTTATTTATAAGTTGGTTATTTATGAGTTAGTATGTTTATTTCTCATGCCAAAATGCATTAGGCTATGTTTCAGGATAGTATTAAATTTTTATAAATGTAAAGGAGTAAAGTAGTAAACTCAAAATCAGTTAAATATTTTGCAAATGTGAATAATTTCAAAAACTCAACTATAAATACAGATTCTTAAGAGAAAGGGATCCTTGAAAACTATTGAGTTTCTATACTAACATTCAAAGTATCTTTTTACTCTTGATCCCCAGTGTGGCAAAAGGCAGAGCGTTTATCAGGAAAGTCTGGGGAATCTTATTTTCTGTTATCCAGGGTCAAATGCCTGTCGAGTAAGTATTACAACCTAGACTCTCTTTCTTTCCCCTCCTATGTCAG
The DNA here is from genome assembly GCF_019320065.1 of Cervus canadensis. Classification (NCBI taxonomy): domain Eukaryota; kingdom Metazoa; phylum Chordata; class Mammalia; order Artiodactyla; family Cervidae; genus Cervus; species Cervus canadensis. Next base: position 17,142,147 of record NC_057413.1, read on the forward strand.
GACAATTTCAAAAGTCATCAAGTTATTCAGGGCTATGTCCTCCTAGATTCTTCTGACAGTTAATAAAGGAGAAATAGGAATATGAAGGACCATAGAAAAACACACGGTCAAAGTCTAACTCTACTTTTTCCCCAAGATGGTGGTTAGTTTTTAATTGACATATAACACCATACACATTTTAGATATGCAGCACAATGGTTTGATATTTGTATATATGGCAAAACTATGACCACAGTAATTCTAGTGTTGATTTACCAGTGTGATCCATCATCACACACTGCTTCAAATTTTTCTTGTGGTGAGTACTTTGAGATCAACTCTCTTAGCAACTTTCAAGTATACAGTACACCATTATTAACCATAGTCACCACACTCTGTATTATATCCCCGTGACTTGTTTATAACGGGAAATCTGTATCCACTTCACCCATTCAGGTTCCCCCACCCAAACCCTGCCTCTGGAAAGCAACAAACTGTTCTCTGGATTTATATTTTGTTCTTTGTGGTTATTGGTTTTAGATTCCTCATTTAAGGGAGCTCATGTAGCATTTGTCTTTATCTGACTTACTTCGCATAGCATAATGCCCTCAAGGTTCATCCATGCTATCACAGAGAGCAAGATTTCTTCATGGTAAGTCCATAACTAATACATTAAAAGTGCTTTCATAATCCTGAGGACAATGTTGGTTAACTCCACACCCTACTCACCCCTCGTGGTGAACAAACGGTTGATAGTGGCATAATTCGTGTAATTTACTCTTTAATTGTTCCCTGTCTGTTTGCTTGACACCATTTTGCTACCTGCCCCCCTGGACCTGAGTCCCAATGTCCAGTGCAATAGCAAGCATCATTTGTACCTGGCCTGAGAGGTGGAACATGGAACAGTTGCCATTCTTTGGCAAAAACCATTACGATTATACAAAAATAGAACTGGAGTAAAGCAAATATAATTTTTATTGGAGAAACTGTATAATATTTTGGATTTTAAATTAAAAAAAAAACAATGCAGTGACTAAATTTCGTGGATTTGAATGCTTCACAATTACTTACTATTTCTTTCCTTGGCCATTTCAGTTGATGTGGAAAAAATTATTTTAAGAAATGAATACATACCACTGTTTATAAAAATACAATGCAAATCTATCCAAGATGCTATCCAACATGGATCAAAAAAAAGGATGAGACACTAATAAAACATAATTAAATCATTCAATTTTGAAATGAATTTCTAACTCTAACTCATTTAATGGTTCCCTTTTATGTAGTTGAAGCCATATTAGGAAGTCTATAAATAAAGAAAATTCAGGAGTAAAACCAATATATTTAATGTATTCCTATCAATCAAAAATCCCATTTCCTTTATCCCTCGTAAATTTAAATCACCTCAGAACACTACATCTCTATTTATATTTTGCTCATATCAGAAAACACATAATAAAATAAGGCTACAAATGCATCACTTGTAAAGTAGTTGCATCTTTAAATATAGCTCATTCATTTCACTAATAATGTATAATGATATTGTCTAATTTAGAATGATAGTCAAATACAACATAGATGAGATGATGGATATTTACAAACTCCGTTTTTAACATCACTCACAACCAACTAAATAGATATATATGTCTTCAATATCCTTCAGAAATTATTTCTTACAGTGAGACATAGGAATTTTACTTTGTATGAAAGGCAGAATTCGGAAATAATTATCTTCTTTGGTAAAAATGCAACATATTACCATATTACTACATGGATTTGTGCACATCTATAAGGTAACCACATCTCATATTATACCACATATATTAAAATGCAAAAAAATTAATAAATAATATAAGTAAGGAAACACATCACAGAATACACAAGCGTATTCCTAGATTGCTTTACCCTGACTAAATAAGAGTGGAAAACTAAGCATTTCCTCATTGCTTGGCATATTCCCTTGTGGCTCAGCTGGTAAAGTATCCGCCAGCAATGCGGGGTCCTGGGTTAGATCCCTGGGTGGGGCAGATTCCCTGGAGAAGGGAACAGCTACTCACTCCAGTATTCTGGCCTGGAGAATACAGCCCATGGAGTCAAAAAGAGTCAGAGATGACTGAGCAGCTTTCACTTTCACTTTTCACCACTGGAACAAAGGGCAGAGGATTTATCAGTAAAATCTGGGGAGTCTTATTTTCTTCTTTCTAAGGTCAAATGCCTGTTGCATGAATATTAAAACTTAGACTCACTTTCTTTTCTTTCTTCTTGTCAGTAAAATTTCTCAAGTCATCATGTTCCTCAGGGCTACGTGGGCATAGATTCTTAGGACAATTAATATAGGTGAAATAAGACCATAAGAAACATAGAAATGCATATGATCAAAGTCTCTCTCTCCTGTTTTTTCATGGTGTATTTTTTAGATTGAGATATTAATATAATTGACATATAGCATCATACAAGTTTTAGATGTCCAACACAATGACTTGCTATTTGTATATACTGCAAATAGGGGCTTCCCTGGTGGTTCAGATGGAAAATAATCACCATAGTAAATCTAGCTAATATCCATCATCACACATAGTTATGATTTCTTTCTAGTGGTGAGAACTTTTAAGATCTACTCTCTTTGCAACTTTCAAGTGAGCGATACACTATTATTAACTAGAGTCATCATGCTCTGTTTTATACCCCCAGGATTTATATATAACTGTACATTTGTACCTTTTAACCCACTTCACCGATGTTGGCTGCCCACCCAAACCACCAATCTGTTCTTTGTATTTATGTTTTGTTCCTCGTGGTTGCTGTTTGATTCCACATTTAAGTGTGATCATACAGCATTTGACTTTCTTGGACTTATTTCATATAGCATAATGAGCTCAGGAAATGTCAATACCTGCGATATGCAGATGACTCCACCCTTATGTGAGAAAGTGAAGAGGAACTAAAAAGCCTCTTGATAAAAGTGAAAGAAGAGAGTGAAAAAGTTGGCTTAAAGCTGAACATTCAGAAAACTAAGATCATGGCATTTGGTCCCATCACTTCATGGGAAATAGATGGGGAAACATTGGAAGCAGTGTCAGACTATATTTTTTGGGGCTCCTAAATCACTGCAGATGGTGATTGCAGCCATGAAATTAAAAGACCCTTACTCCTTGGAAGGAAAGTTATGACCAAACTAGATAGCATAGTAAAAAGCAGAGACATTACTTTGCTAACAAATGTCTGTCTAGTCAAGGCTATGGTTTTTCCAGTGGTTATGCATGGATGTGAGATTTGGACTGTGAAGAAAGCTGAGCTCCAGAAAATTGATGCTTTTGAACTGTGGTGTTGGCAAAGACTCCTGAGAGTCCCTTGGACTGCAATGAGATCCAACCAGTCCATCCTAAAGGAGCTCAGTCCTGGGTGTTCATTGGAAGGACTGATGCTGAAGCTGAAACTCCAATACTTTGGCTCCCTCATGCGAAGTGTTGATTCATTGGAAAAGACCCTGATGCTGGGAGGGATTGGGGGCAGGAGGAGAAGGGGACGACAGAGGATGAGATGACTGGATGGCATCACTGACTCGATGGGCATGAGTTTGAGTAAACTCCAGGAGTTGGTGATGGACAGAGAGGCCTGGCATGCTGCGATTCATGTGGTTGCAAAGAGTCGGACACGATTGAATGACTGAACTGAACTGAACTGAATGAGCTCAAGATTCATTCATATTATCAGAAATAGCAAGATTTCTTTATGGTTAGTCCAACACCAATACATTAAAAGTATCTGCATAATCCTGATGTATAAACTTGGGGTACCTCCACACCCTATGCACCCTTATAGTGAATAAGTATTTGGTAGTGGTATGTGTCTCTTATTCACTCAGTCTTGTGTGACTCCTTGTGACTTCACGGCCTGTAGCCCATCAGGCTCCTCCATCCATGGAATTCTCCAGGCAAGAATACAGAAGTAGGTTGCCATGCCCTCCTGCAGGATATCTTCCCAATCCAGGGATCGAACTCAGGTCTCCTTCATTGCAAGTGGATTCTTTAACATCCGGGCCACCAGGGAAGCCCTTAGAAGATGATAAAATAAAAAAATAAATAAAAACAAAGCAAAAAATACTTACTTTAAATTTTAACAAAAAAATCAAGATGAAAATTAAAGGTAGTTAATGATATTTTTCACATGAATGTTCTGGATTATACAACTTTCAGAATCATGTAGAAATATCACTAAGCAGGAATCTATAATTTTCAAAATACTCTTTTAAAGTATATGTTGTATTATCACAAAGATCTTAAAACTGCCCATTATAGAAAACTGGATCCAAAATACTGTTCCAAGGGCAGAAAACAGGAAAAAGTATAAATGAACCTTTCCAGTCACACCAGCCCTTCCCGAAGCTAGCAGTCAAATGGAGGGAAAGCTGGACAATCTTGATAAACACACGTGGGTTCTAATCCAGGTGTGGCCAGAGGTATAACTTGTATGAATCAGGGCAGGAGATTCAACCTCTCCAGTTCTCTGTTTTCGTTAAAATCTTTATGTATTTGACAATGGTTTACGGAATGCCTCCCCAGCACCAGATTCTACATTACAGAAAGGAAATCCTTTGATAAATGGGACAGGTGAGGTCACTGGTTTCATTAAGATTTATGCTAGTGGAAAAGACAGGTATTTGAACAAGTAATCACAAACATGAAGAGCTGTGGAAACAGGAAGGATTCACACTGGGAGCAGAGAGCAAGGGAACTCGGCTCCTAGTCAAAAGGGTTAAGAGTCACTGTCCAAGGAGCTGGTGCAGAAGCTAAAAATCTAAAAGATACATGGGAGGAAGCTGAACAAACTAAGGAAAAAACATTTTAGGCAAAGCAAAGCAAGGAAGATAGTGCAGGATCATGGTATGTTCAGGGAACTGATCAGGTCTGGTGCAGCTGGACTGGAGAGAGGGGAGGACAGGGCAGGAGTGAAGCTGAAACCCAGGCAAGGGCCAGACCTAGGAAGACCCAGGCCAATGAGAAGAAATGTAGGCTCTCTTCTAGGGAAAAGGGTAGCCATGCAAATGTTTAGGTAGTGGAGACACAACTATCCTTGTATTTTTAAAGCAAAGTCCCGCTGAAGAACAGAGCCAGTATTAGAGGGAGCAGAAGGGGATTCCAGGGATATTAATTCAGGGACTGGGGACCACCCAGGAGATTGATGGAGCAGTTTGTGATAGAAGGTCTAGAAAGAATATAAGTCTTTAAAAGATTTAACTAAAAGAATGTTTAAAACTTACAACAAATTCTAATATGTAGGAGGGATAAGCAAAGCAGGAGAGAAAGAAGTTGCTAGCTATAAAATAACTAGAGAATCATCCCTGCCATGTATCTTCGTGTGAATAAAAATATGAATGTGACAATGTAGACTATATTAAGCTTCTCTTAAACTGCCTAGTGCATAGAATAAACTCAAAAAAGAAGAAAACAGCTATCTTTAGAATGAAATAACAATTCACACTTCTTACAAGTGATGTGAGGTTGAATTTTTTTTCTGGGTCAAATCCCTCATCTTTGCACTCTACCATTGGGTACAAAGACTGCAGTTCACCAATGCAAATGGAAAGGAATGTGACAGGAGACTTTGTAAGAGGAAGAATCTACACTGCGACCTCCAGATTATGAATGTTCCACCTTTATACATTCACAGCCAATAAAAGTGTTATTTGAGAATATATATCAAACAGTTTGGTGAGATTTTTCTCTTAAATTTATGTAGATGTTCAAGACCATGATCTTGATCATGGTTTGTGTTCTTTTCCAGGCTGCCTGTTTTTACTCCTATAGATTATACCTTTCTGATGAACCCTTTGGGATAGAATGAAATCTTGTGACTCTGTAGTTTGCACCTCCAGTGCCCAAGACAAAGTTCTTGGCAGGGGTGCTAGAGAACTGTGGTTGACCCACACACAAGGTATGCATAGATGCAGATGGCCACACGCAGACCTCTCTGCTGGGCAGGGCACAGGAGAGCCATCCCACAACAGAAGAAGCCTGTTTTACTTCCCTAACTATAGACACTGCAGCCATGAAATTAAAAGATGCTTACTCCTTGGAAAGAAAGTTATGACCAACCTAGATAGCATGTTAAAAAGCAGAGACATTACTTTGCCAACAAAGGTCTGTCCTGTCAAGGCTATGGTTTTTCCAGTGGTCATGTATGTATGTGAGAGTTGGACGGTGAAGAATGCTGAGTGCTAAAGAATTGATGCTTTTAAAATGTGGTGTTGGAGAAGACTCTAGAGTGTCCCTTGGACTGCAAGGAGATCCAACCAGTCTATCCTAAAGGAGATCAGTCCCGGGTGTTCATTGGAAGGACTGATGCTGAAGTTGAAGTTCCAATATTTGGCCACTTCATGGGACGAGTTGTCTCATTGGAAAAGACCCTGATCATGGGAAAGATTGGGGGCAGGAGGAGAAGGAAACGACAGAGAATGAGATGGCTGGATGGCATCACTGACTCAATGGACATGAGTTTGAGTAAACTCCGCAGATTGTTGATGGACAGGGAGGCCTGGCATGCAGTGATTCATGGGGTCGCAAAGAAGTGGACATGATTGAATGAACTGAACTGAGCTGAACTGAACTGAACTATAGACACAGACCGTCACTATCACCAAGGAGGAGGGTAGTGTTTCTGTATTATAGGTTAACACGAATACATTTAGAATTCGGAACTACAAGGATGCAGTTCTAACATAGAACGAGAGTTGAACAGGCTTTTTTCTAAATTTTTAAGACTTCCATATCTTTATATAGAATTATTCTCTTGGGATATTCTAAAAGACAGGGGAGTCTGTGTGCTGTAGTTTGTAGACTTGCAAATAGTTGGACACGATTTAGGACTGAAGAACAGCAACTCTAAATATTCTATTGTGCCATTACAATGGAGCTGTATCTTACTTAGGAATTAAATAAGTGGGGGAAATTTGTATGGAGAAAAACTCACTCTTGAACATTCTTTAAATCACCCACAAAGAATGGTTCAGACCAGTTCAGTTACTCAGTCGTGTCCGAATCTTTGCAACCCCATGAATCGCAGCATACCAGGCCTCCCTATCCATCACCAACTCCCAGAGTCTACACAAACCCTTGTCCATCAAGTCAGTGATGCCATCCAGCCATCTCATTCTCTATTATCCCCTTCTCCTCCTGCCCCCAATCCTTCCCAGCATAAGGTTCTTTTCCAATGAGTCAACCCTTCGCATGAGGTGGCCAAAGTATTGGAGTTTCAGCTTCAGCATCAGTCCTTCCAATGAACACCCAGGACTGATCTCCTTTAGGTTGGACTGATTTGATCTCCTTGCAGTCCAAGTGACTCTCAAGAGTGTTCTCCAACAACACAGTTCAAAAGCATCAATTCTTTGGCACTCAGCTTTCTTCACCATCATGGTATATGTAGTTTTATACATCCTTTGTGGTCTTGCAATAAGCCTAACATGGTCAGGCTTTCTCAAGCTCTTAGACAAATTCCTACCTCATTAGAGGAGAAACCAGATGAAACACTAGGCCTCCATTTAGTGGTTAGTTTTTAAAAATAAATGTTAGTCTGTTTTCTGTTTTATTTAAAAATATACACAGTGTTAAAAGGTAGCTTTCTATTTATAATTACTACAAAATGTTGGCTACATTACCCATGTTGTACAAAACATCCTTCAGCCTAACTTATATCCAATAGTTAGTACACTTACCATCACTAAATAACCCCCCACCCACTACTAACCACTAGTTTGTTCTACACATCTGTAAGTTTACTTTTCTGATTTTTTTAAAGCACATATTAGATGAGAAAGTTAAAGCTATTCAACTCTACTGCATACAAAAGAAAGCAGTTTCCTAAATCTATATTGGAAATCAGTACTCAAAGTCCTATTCTAATTTTTAAAAGCAACTTTCAAGAATAATTTGAATGAATTTATTGACTTATTTAACTAGTAAATTACCTAACTCTTTTGCCTGTCACTTGAAACAGTAAAACATCATTGGTCTAATAAGTCATGCTTTCAATGAACTGGGATATTAAATGTGCAGAAAAGAGGGGAAGTAAGGTGTTCACACGTGGTTAAGAAACTACAGTAAACATTTCCGAAAAACTCATGGTTGTCAGTGTTATTGTGCTAAGAATCACTGTGGAAATTCAGCCAGAGACCCATTAGGATATATTTCTGGGTCAAAGGCCAAAGTTCTTGGAATGGTCATGTCTTCTTTTCTGCAATCTGCATTTTACCCAGGCCCCAGGGGTGACTCTAATAATAAAAATACAGCTTCCCCACTCCCTGTGAAAACCACTGACCATGGCTTTTTCCATAATATTGCAGAAAAGCATGGATATGTGCGCCTACATACCCAGAAATGCGTCGTTAGTATAAAAATCTCAAACAAATGATCAAGAGGCCACGGCTGGCAGACTCTCATGAGGTTTTGAGACAAACTGTGGGTTTGCTCTGGTGAAATTTAGAGGTCAGAAAATACATGAAGATGACCCCTTGATGAAGTATTTAATAAGCTTGGGGAGAAAACAAACTTGGTGTGGATTCCACTCAATTTAGAGTGAAAACTAGAACTTGATTGAGAAGGTTAAGTGGAAAGATAAAACACAATAACATGAAAGTCTGAATTTGTTTTTCCCTTTCTTGATAAAGGTAAAAAGTATTTAATACAAATAACCTTTGCTAGCTATATTTAAATTTATATATATATATATATAAACTATATCTATACGTAAAACAGTATATAAAATTGCATATATACAGTTTCAGACATTTTCTAAATTTCTCAGTTATGACAACAAATGGATTGAAGATTCCCAATATTTGCAACTGAAATTCACATCATGTGGTATTTTCCTATGTACTTTTCTAAATTGTGATTGCAAACATGGATCAATCCCAGTAGGTAGACATGAGGTCGGTAATACCCATGTCAGAATTTATTTGGTGCTCATACTTAGAAAAACTGAAGTTGATATGTCTGTCAAAGGTCAAAACTATTTTTAGTGCATTTCACATCAGAGGCAGGTGGAAACGACCACTCTCTGGAAGAATCATCTGAGAAATCTAGTGACAGATGTGAAATGAGGAAAGGAAAGGAGAAGTGAGTAAGCAAATGGTGACTCTTAAGTCTTGAGCCTCTAGCTCTGTATTCACTCATGTATCGCCAGTCCAGGTTGGATGCATGAGACAAGTGCTCGGGGCTGGTGCACTGGGATGAGCCAGAGGGATGGGATGGGGAGGGAGGAGGAAGGGGGGTTCAGGATGGGGAACACATGTAAAAATGACAGATTCATGTCAATGTATGCAAAAACCACTACAATATTGTAAAGTAAGTAGCTTCCAACTAATATAAAGAAATGGAAAAAATATATATATGCTTCAGTTCAGTTTAGTTCAGTCACTCAGTTGTGTCCAACTCTCTGTGACCCCATGAACCACAGCACGCCAGGCCTCACTGTCCATCACAAACTCCCGGAGTCTACCCAAAATGATGTCCATTGAGTCAGTGATGCCATCCAACCATCTCATCCTTGGTCGTCCCCTTCTCCTCCTGCCTTCACCTTTCCCGCATCATGGTCTTTTCAAATGAGTCAGCTCTTCACATGAGATGGTCAAAGTATTGGAGTTTCAGCTTCAACATCAGTCCTTCCAATGAACACCCAGGATTGATCTCCTTTAGGATGGACTGGTTGGATCTCCCTGCAGTCCAAGGGACTCTCAAGAGTCTTCTCCAACACCACAGTTCAAAAGCATCAATTCTTCAGCACTCAGCTTTTTTTATTGTCCAACTCTCACATCCATACATGACCACTGGAAAAACCATAGCCTTGACAAGATTGACCTTTGTTAGCAAAGTAATGTTTCTGCTTTTTAATATGCTGTGTAGGTTAGTCATGACTTTCCTTCCAAGGAGTAAGGGTCTTTTAATTTCATGGCTGCAATCACCATCTGCAGCAATCTTGGAGCCCAGGAAAATATAGTCAGCCACTGTTTCTACTGTTTCCCCATCTATTTGCCATGAAGTGATGGGAACAGATGCCATGATCTTAGCTTTCTGAATGTTGAGCTTTAGGCCAACTTTTTCACTCTCCTCTTTCATTTTCATCAAGAGGCTCTTTAGTTCTTCTTCACTTTCTGCATAAGGATGGTGTCATCTCTATATCTGAGGTTGATTTTTCTCTCGGCAATCTTGATTCTAGCTTGTGCTTCTTCCAGCCCAGCATTTCTAAAGATGTACTCTGCATATAAGCTAAATAAGCAGGGTGACAATATACAGTCTTGATATATTCCTTTTCCCATTTGGAACCAGTCTGTTGTTCCATGTCCAGTTCTAACTGTTGCCTCCTGACTTGCATACAGGTTTCTCAAGAGGTAGCTCAGGTGGTCTGGTATTCCCATCACTTTCAGAATTGTCTAAGGTTCATTGTGATCCACACAGTCAAAGGCTTTGGCACAGTCAACAAAGCAGAAATAGATGTTTTCTGGAACTCTCTTGCTTTTTCAATGATCCAGCAGATGTTGGCAATTTGATCTCTGGTTCCTCTACCTTTCCTAAAACCAGCTTGAACATCTGCAAGTTCACTATCACATGCTGCTGAAGCCTGACTTAGAGAATTTTAAGCATTACTTTACTAGAGTGTGAGATGAGTGCATTTGTGTGGTAGTTTGAGCATTCTTTGGCATTGTCTTTCTGTGGGCCTAAAATCAGAACTGACCATTTCCAGTCTTATGGCCATTGCTGACTTTTCCAAATTTGCTGGCATATTGAGTGCAGCACTTTCACAGCATCATCTTTCAGGATTTGAAATAGCTCAACTGGAATTCCATCACCTCCACTAGCTTTGTTCATAGTGATGCTTCATAAGGCTCACTTGGCTTCATATTCAGGCCTCCTCAGACAGCCATTTTGCTTTTTGCATTTCTTTTTCTTGGTGATGGTCTTTATCCCTGTCTTCTGTAAAATTTCATGTACCTTAATCCATAGTTCATGAGGCTCTCTCTGTATCAGATCTAGTCTCTTAAATCTATTTCTCACTTCCACTGTATTGTCATAAGGGATTTGATTTAGGTCATACCTCAATGGTCTAGTGCTTTTCCCTACTTTCTTCAATTTAAGAATGAATTTGGGCATAAGGAGTTCATGATCTGAGCCAAAGTCAGTTCCATGGCTTGTTTTTGCTGACTGTATAGAGCTTTCCTATCCTTGGCTGCAAAGAATATAATCAATCTGATTTCGGTCTCAACCATCTGGTGAGGTCCATGTGTAGAGTCTTCTCTTGTGTTGTTGGAAGAGGGTGTTTGCTATGACCAGTGTGTTCTCTTGGCAGACCTCTATTAGCCTTTGGCCTGCTTCATTCTGTACTCCAAGGCCAAATTTGCCTGTTACTCCAGGTATTTCTTGACTTCCTACTTTTGCATTCCAGTCCCCTATAATGAAAAGGACATATTTTTTACGTTAGGCACTCAGAGCCCTTTACTTTTCTACTAACTATAAAACAGTAGGCAAAAAAAGAGCCCAAGTCAGCCTGTTTTCTTACACCACTCAGTCACTGAGCAATACAAGAAGTAGCCCTTTTAGGGGTTGCAATTTCATTCTGCAAAGTGTTGGGAGGTTCCCCTAGGTTTATAAACTGAGTCCAAGGGGATTGCTGCTGCTGCTGCTAACTCCTTTCATTCGTGTCCAACTCTGTGCATCCCTACAGATGGCAGCCCACCAGGCTCCACTGTCCCTGGGGTTCTCCAGGCAAGAACACTAGAGTGGGCTGTCATTTCCTTCTCCAATGCATGAAAGTGAAAAGTGAAAGTGAAGTCACTCACTCCTGTCCGACTCTTTGCGACCCCATGGACTTCAGCCTACCAGGCTCCTCTCCGCGTGGGATTTTTCAGGCAAGAGTACTGGAGTGAGTTGCCACTGCCTTCTCTGCTAAGGGGATTAACTAAAAGTAAATTCAAAAGAACCTGATCAAAATCTCTGAAGCACTTTCAGAGTTTAAGTAGAAATGAAACGCAGGTCTGGTAACAAGATTCAGTCACAGATGAGTCAGATCCAGAACCAGTTTAGACAAATACCTGTGTATCATATCTTTTCAATCTGGAGTCACCCCATTTTCCAAACAAATGATTCTGTAGTATCATGTAAGATCCAGCATTCAGTTTTCCTCTCAGTCTACATACGAATTTTGACATGTTAGCACTGTGTTGGAAAGAGGATGCAAACAAGTAGATGTATCAGAGGTTGAGAAGCAAAATAAGAGCTACTGTTGTGGAAGGAAAAATATTGCCTTGCCTAACTACTGACATAATGTCTAATGGGTTAAGGCAAAGTTAAGGAACAGATCAGACCTCAAGTTTCAATCTCTGAGTCTCATGTTTTGAGCTGTATATTCTGAATATAGACTTCCACAATATAGTTCACCATCATCGTTTCAGGAAAGAATATGGGGAAAGAAAGAGTTGTCAGGAGAGTTCATTTTCATCACAATATGGTTAATATTTAGTTTCTGGCAAATCAGATAATGTATGCAAGGTACATATGTCAAGTAAGTACCGATATAATATGCTAAAACTTTTGCATGCATAGATGCACACAGAAGACTTTTTCTAATGTTATCATAAACCATTTTGAATGCACAAAGAAAAAAAATCAAGAGCTCTATGCCTAAAATGTTGTGTAATCTAAAGATACAATTACACTGTTCCTAGGAGAATGGCAGACACCCATAAGATGGGTACTCAACAAATACTATAACAACAACAGAAACAGATCCTATGAACACAACTGGTTTCTTGGGCATAAAGGTATTTATGGGGCTAATCCACATTATCTCTGTTTCTCATTTTAAATTCTTCCATAAAATACTATTCTTTTAATAAAGTGTAACTAATCTGCATTCAAAAAGAGTGAGGTAGATAAAAGTTTGTCACCCTTGTAAACTAAGTGTACAAGATTATCACAGGTACAGGCAATTAATAAGCAGATTGCCCTACATACAGAGTCCTTGGGGACCCGTCACTAGCAGTAAAGGGATAGTCGAGATTTCATCTCAGTTACAAACAGAATTAGGCAGAGAAAACTTATACACCCTGTTCTCATGATCTCCACTTTGATTTGAAATTGAGAATACACTTGAGATACTTTGAAGTGATATTATTGACTTGCATAACATTTTGTTGTTGTTGTTCTCCAATGTGAATGTGCATTTTTCAAATAGCAAGCCTTTGATCTGAGTTGCTCCACCAGAACACTCTATAGAGATTGGAAACCATTTCTATATAAGGGTTTGCTATGCTGAGAGGAAGACCACTCTAGCTTGAAAGAGGTTGGAAATATCCCTTCTTGAACCTTCTTTCAGTCCTCCTTAGCCTAAACACCTTACTGAGAGGCGTCAAAAGTCACCAATTGCTCAAACAAAACCAAAATTATGCAGTGTTTCCATCAGGAAGCTAAGCTAAGTGGAAACTCAGAGGTCACCAACTAGACTCCTAAATGCAACAAGGGACAAACAGTAAAAATGCCCTTAAAAAGCAACAGATACATTCTTCTAAGTTCTACTGATTTTCACAAGTTGTCCAGTAAGTTTAAACGACTAGCCTCTTAGGTATCAATGTAGAAACTAAATTGAACTATTAAAGAACGAGGAGGGAGTGTTAGCAGTAGTGGTGTGGTCAGTCCAAACTTTGAATTCTCAAAGCAACCAGCCTGCAAACTATGAAGCGCCAGATGGTTTTATAAACCTGAATGTCCATTAATCTTCCCTTAAATTTTTTTTTAAAAAAAGGGTTGCTTTCTTTGTGGGATTGGGGAAAATTTTTGCCTTGGATATCTGAGCCCTCCAAATCCTAATAACTTTTTAAGTTTTCCTGCTCCACATGCAGGAGACAAGCAGGACAGAGGCCAAGAGAACAAGCTCAGAGCACAGCGTCATCTGGCAGCTGTCTTGCTGGGGAGAGAAGACTGAGCTTCTATTTCTCAACCTTGACTGTCTCACTGTAGTCATCGCAACTTAATGAAGTTCTAAGATTTTAAGCATTCATGGACTGAGTTTACAGATTCCTCCCTCAATTGGAAAAGTAATATATATTTCTGGTTTTCAATTACAACTCCAAATCTCCAGTTTTTAAATCATATTCAGCAGTGGCCAGAAAGAGGCAATGATGGGGGAAAGACTTCCCTGATTTTGTTCTTTAGTCACTGATTTGTGCCTGATTCTTTTTGAAACCTCATGGACGGTCACCAACCAGGCTCCTCTGTCCGTGGGGTTTCCCTGGCATGAACACTGGAGTCGCTGCCGTTTCCTGGTCCGGGGGATCTTCACCGCTCAGGAAACCGACCCGGGTCTCCTGTTGGCAGCTGGGTTCTTTACTGCTGAGCCAGCAGGGTACCTTTAATTTGTAACGGAGTCAACTTTATCCCTACAACTTTTAATGTGTGTGTTTGAGCTACCCATTTCCCACATCCTACCCGGAAGAACATGCAGGAGGAGTAGAGAAAATTGGAGGGAAAGAGGGGCAGACCAAAGAGCGATTGGTATCCACAATGCAAATCAGCTCATTTCACTTGTCAAGGTCTGTGTACACACCTGTGTGCGGAGCATCTGTGTGCCAAATTTGTCAGGATGGGATTCAATCAGGTAAGACTCTGCAAAAATATGAGGCTTTGATTTTGCTTAAAAAATTAGTGAATCAGAAAAGGGCAACTGTTCTTGGCAGACGCAGCTATATTACATAGTTTGGCCAATGAAATACGTAAGCATCCCATTATTTCATGTTCTTACATCCATTTCCTGCTCTATTCAACCATTCATTACACATCACCTTAACTTCTTTCCTTCCTTCCCAGATTTCTTTCTTCCCTAAGTGCATGAAACCCTTGTCTCCTTGTTTATCACAATGAGACTAAGACCAGCATGGATATAAAAATTGCTTTGCAAATTATGAAGCTTTGAAACAATCTCAATCATGATTATTTATTCATAAGCCCCAATATACAAAAGATAGAGGGCAAAGGAAGACATGAGAAATTCTAAATGTTTAAGATGGCTTACCTTTAGTATATTATGTATAAGATCATGTAATAATCACATCAAAATGTATTAGGAATTGTTAGACTAGAGAGGTTTCAAATTCCATAGAAAATGGAAAACAAAACATGGAATGACTTTGAGCTTTAAGGTATATATAACAAGAAATTTCAACAATCTGAGCTGTTGAGTCCTGGGGTGGATGGATCATTAAAGGAAACTGTGGACTGACTTCCCAGGAATTGTATAAGGAGCAGAATGGTTACCATCTGATGTGGATTCCACTCAGTAACCAAAAGGGCTGAGAGAAATCAGGTCACCCCGATGCTATTTTCTAGTTCCAAAACTTGATCAAAGCATTAAGTTTTAAAGACTGTTATGCAAAGTTCCTATAACTTTAACACAAACACTCAGATTTAAAAATGGAAAACTTCCTACAGAATGGAAACGTAGTCAAAAATTCCAATGTTATGGTAACAAATAATAAAAATATTTTTTCAAATGCAACACATCGACATTTTAACAGAAGCCATTTCAGATGAGACTTCTGTTTATAAGACACCCCCAGAAGTTCAAAATTTGAGGTGGTGATAGGAAAACAAGAGCAAGTTTCTCGGTTTTTGCGTGTAGCCCCACAAAGGCTGTATCATCTGAAGTGTTCAGAAAGAATATATTTCAGCCACATGAAAAATGTCAAACATTTCAGGGACTGGTCATCATAAACACTGTCACAGACCTTCCACACCAAAGTTAATGACATCCTTGTTAGAAGATCCTTCAGCTACCCTTTATGTATATCTATATGAATATATTGATGTCTATGCATTTGTATTTATTTGAATACTTTTATTTTAAGAAAATGCAGGAGGAATGTTAAAATTCTCTTCTGATTTGAAGGTTTTGTGTGGGATTTTCACTTTTTTCATTCACATATTACTCTGAAGAGAAGAGAATTAGGGCACCAAGATAAGGCTAAATTTTTTATCTTCAGTCACTGGAAAATGGGAACATGACTTTCCTTTGCATGCCAGTCATTTATTATGTGGGGAGACTGTGTGTGTGTATGTGTGTGTGATGGGTATATGTATACAAGCATAAGACAGCCACTGCTGCTCAAGCAGCTTGAAAAATTTCATATACCACAAGTCTAGTCCTGACAAGAGGAATCCAGCTTGGAAAACAAAACCTCTCCCACAGTGATACCTACCCTCAGCCTTTTAGATCTACTTTAAAAACACAAATGATACAGGGGGAGGCTTTCATTTCACACAAGAAGCATCAAGTGATAAGGGACTTTGTCACCTGTGGGGACTAAGCACCCAGTTATAACGTTTGTATGGAAGCTGACTTGTTAAATTTGGCCTCAAAGATAAGGAACCTACCAAAGCACTAGAAAGAGGAGAAGCAGGGTCGAGTTAAAAGTGAGGCCAGAGGCTGAGGGCTATTCATCCACTGATAACTACTTAAGTATTAATCCTTTTCCTTAAGTGATATTTAAGCATTGAAAAAGTCTCCATTTTGGCTTTCTCAGGAGATAGTGCAAAGTTCTTCGTTTCGTTTGTAGACACCAACATGTATAAATCAAATGTCATGAATAGTGATTAGCAAGCAGAGTATTGTTTGAGACAGATTTGGCAAATAAAACTGTAAGATATTTAAATATATAACATGAGAATTTGATAGATGTATATATTATTTTTTTGAATTTACTTTTAACTGGAGTATAATTTCTTTACAATGTGTTGGTTTCTGCTTTACAGAGATGTGAATCAGCCATAAGTGTACATATACCCCCTCCCTCTTGAGTCCCCCACTCGCACCCCGTCCCGCTTCTCCAGGTGGTCACACAGACGGGGTGAGCTTCCTGTATCATACAGCCACCGCCCACCAGCTGTCTGTTAACATTTTACAGATGATAATGGACTGTGTTTCAATGTTACTCTCTCAATTCAACTTGCCCTCTCCTTCCCGCATTATATCCACAAACCTGTTCTCTGTCTGTGTCTCTCTTTCTGCCCTGAAAACAGGTTAATCAGTGCCATTTTTCTAGATTCCATATATACTTATTAATATACAACATTTGGTTTTCTCTTTCTGACCTACTTCACTCTCCACAATAGGCGGTAGGTTCATCCACCTCAGCTCAAGTGACCCAAATTCACTTCTCTTTATGGCTAACTAAAATTCCCTTGTATAGATGCACCACAACTTCTTTATCCATTCCTCTCTCAGTGCACATCTAGATTGCTTCCATGTCCTGCCTATTGTAAACACTGTTGCAATGAATTTTGGGGTACACGTATCTGTTTGAATTATGGTTTTCTCAGGGTATATGCCCAATAGAATTTCTAGGTCATATGGTAGTTTTGTTAGGACTTCCCTGATGACTCAGCAGCTAAAGAATCTGCCTTCAATGAGGGAGACACAGACAATGGTTCAATCCCTAAGTCAGGAAGCTTTGCTGAAGGAGGAAATGGCAACCCACCCCAGTATACTTGCCATTTCCACCTACCCTCTGCCATAGTGCTGACTCTCATTTACATGTATATTAGAAAAGATTTTTCCTTTCTATTAACTTAAGTAACATACCTATCATCTGACATGTTTACCTTTTACTTTTTGAAGAGAACACAGGCAAGTTCCACTCTCTAAGAGAGCATCAATTATACAACATAATTTTATCAGTTATTGCCATCATGCTATACATTAGATCCTCAGACCTTATAACTTTCATATATTAAAATGTATAACTTCTTACAAACCCGTCCCTATATCCCCCACCCTTGAGACCTTGGCAATCACTTTCCTACTCTGTTTCTGAGTTCCATTTTTTTTTTTTTTTACAATTGAGATCATATAGTATCCATCTTTCACTAACTTTTGTCACTTAGCATGCTGCTGCTAAATCACTTCAGTCGTGTCCGACTCTGTGCGACTCCAAAGATTGCAGTCCACCAGGCTGCCCCGTCCCTGGCATTCTGCAGGCAAAACACTGGAGTGGGTTGCCATTTCCTTCTCCAATGCAGGAAAGTGAAAAGTGAGCATGAAGTCGCTCAGTCGTGTCCGACTCCTCGCAACCCCATGGACTGCACCCTACCAGGCTCCTCTGTCCATGGATTTTCCAGGCAAGAGTTAGCATAAGGCCCTCCAATTTCATGCATGCTGCCAAATATGGAAGAATTTCTTTCTTCCTTAATGGCCAAATAAAATTCACATATATATATCACATCACATTGTTTTAATCTCTCCACCTGCTGACAGATACTTAGATTGTTCCTGTAATAGTTTGTTTCTAGGCTACTGTGAATATAGATGCAATGAATATGGGAGTACAGATTTCTCCTTGAGATAATTATTTCATTTCCTTTCAATATATATTCAAAAGTGAATATATATCCAGAAGTAGAATTAATGGCCACATAACAGTTCTTTTTGAAATTTCGTGAGAAACTTCCAGAAGGTGTTCCATGGAAGTTGCACCAATATACATTCCTACCAATAATACATTAAGACCCCCATTTTCTACACATCGTCAATCACACTTATTTCTTACTTTTTGGTGAAAGCCATTTAAACCGGAATGATCTGGTATATGTTGTACTTTTGATTGGCACTTCCCTGATAGTGATGTTGAGCATCTTGTCATATAATTCTTGGGCGTTATGTATGTCTTATTAGGGGTGGGGGGCGAATTGTCTACTCTGTAAAAATAGCATGCATTTTGTGTACTGTATTTGAATATATAAAACTCAGTTACCTATCCATACACAAAAACAAATTACAGAAATAAAAATAATCCCATTTACAATTGCATCAAAAAAATACATAGAAACAAATTTAAGCAAGGTGTTGAAAGATCTATGTATGAAAACCTTCAAGAGACGCATGAAAGAAATGTTTATAAGACACAAAAGGAAACATATTTCATATTTATTGACTGGAAGAATTAATATTGTTAATACATCCATACTACCCAAATCTATATACATATTCACTGCAGTCTCTTTCAAAATTCCAAGGCAATTTTCACAAAACAGAAAAAAAATTCTACAACATGTATAAAAATGTTGTTGTTGCTGTTCAATTGCCAGGTCATGTCTGACTCTTTGTGACTCCAGGGACTGCAGTATGCCAGACTTCCCTGTTCCTTACCTTCTCTTAGAATTTGCCCAAGTTGATGCCCATTGAATTGGTGATGCCAGCCAACCATCTCATCCCCTGTCAGCCTCTTTTTCTTCTGCCTTCAATCTTTCCCAGCATCAGGGTCTTTTCCAGTGAGTCAGCTATTCACATTAGGTGGCCAAAGTATTGGAGCTTCAGCTTCAGCATCAGTCCTTCCGAAGAGTATACAGGGCTGATTTCCTTTAAGGTGGACTGGTTTGATCTCCTTGCTACCAGCACCACAGTTCGTAAACATAAGTTATTCAGTACTTTTCCTTCCTTATTGTCTGTCCAGCTCTTACATGCATACATGACTACTGGAAAGAGCATAGCCTTGACTGTATACAGACTTCTGTCGGCAAAGTGATGTTTTTGCTTTTAACACACTGTCTAGGCTTGTCATAACTTTCCTGCCAAGAAGGAATTGTCTTCTAATTTCATGGCTGCAGTCACAATCCATGGTGATTTTAGAGACCAAGAAGAGGAAATCTGTCACTGCTTCCATCTTTTCCCCTTCAATTTGCCATGGAAGTGATGGGACCAGATGCCACGATCTTCACTTTTTTGATATCGAGTTTTAAGCCGACTTTTTCACTCTCCTTTTTCACCCCATCAAGAGGCTCTTTAGTTCCACTTCCCTTTCTGCCATTAGAGTGGTATCACTCACATATCTGAGGTTGTTGATATTTCTCCCAGCAATCCTGATTCCAGCCTTTAGGACTCATCTAGTCCAGCATTTCGCATATGCTCTGCATATAAGCTAAATCAGCAGGGTGACAATATACCACGTTGACGGACTCCTTCACCAATTTAGAACCAGTTTATTGTTCCTTGTCTGCTTCTAACTGTTACTTTTTGAACTGCATACAGGTTTCTCAGAAGACAGGTAAGTTTGGTCTGGTATTCCCAACTCCTTAAGAGTTTTCCACTTTGTTGTGATCCACACACTTTGGTGAGGTCAATGAAGCAGATGCTTTTCTGGATCCCTTGCTTACTCTATGTTCCAGCAAATGTTGGCAACTTGATCTCTGGTTACTCTGCCTTTGCTAAACCGAGCTTGAACATCTGGAATTTCTATGTTCACATAATGCTGAAGCCTAGCCTGGAGGAATTGAGCATAACCTTACTAGCATGGGAGATGAGTACAACTGTTCAGTGGCTTGAACATTCTTTAGTACTGCCCTTCTTGGGAACTAGGATGAGAATTGACCCCTTCCTGTCCTCTGGTCCCTACTGGCTTTTCCAAATTTTCTGACATATTGAGCGGAGCACTTTACTAGCATCATCTTTTAGGATTTTAAGTAGCTTTGCTGGCATTCTATCACCTCCACTAGCTTTATGGGCAGCAGTGCTTCTTCAGACCCACTTGACTTCACATTCCAGAACATCTGGCTCTGAGTGAGAAAATATACCATTTTGATTATCTGGGTCGTTAAGATTTTTTTTTTTTTGTATAGTTCTTCCGTGTACTTTTTCCATCTCTTCTTGGTCTATTCTGCTGTATTAAATCACAAAATACCAAAGATCAAAGTGATCTTGGGAAAGAAAAACAAGGTTCGAGACTAGAGTTTCTGATTTCAAATTGTATTAGAAAGCTATAGTAATCAAAACAGAATAATTTGCTTCTGGCACAAAAGCAGACACATAGATCAACAGAGCATAACAGAGAAGCAAGAAAGAAACACACACCCATATATTGTCAGTTAGCTTATGAGAAAGGAGCCAAGACTATCAAGTGGGAAAAGGTGAACCTTTTCAAATATTGCACTGGGAAAACTGGATAATGCTATGGAAAATGAAACTGTGCCCCTGTCTTTTACCATACACAAAAATTAACTAAACAGGGATTAAAAAGTTGAACATGACTTCAAGCGATTAAACCCCTAGAAGAGAACATTGAGGCAATCTTCTTGCCTTCTGTCTTTGCAATGAGTTTTTGGGTTTCACACCAAAAGCCAAGGCAACAAGGCAACAACTGCAAAAACAAACAAGTGACACCACATCAAACTCCAAACAAAGGAACATCAACAAAATCAAATGGCAATTTACAGATTGACAGAAGGTATTTCCAAATCATATATTTCAGTTCAGTTCAGTTCAGTCGCTCAGTCGTGTCCAACTGTTTGCGACCCCATGAATCACAGCATGCCAGGCCTACCTGTCCATCACCAGCTCTCGGAATTTACCCAAACTCATGTCCATTGAGTCAGTGATGCCATCCAGCCATCTCATCCTCTGTTGTCCCCTTCTCCTCCTGCCCCCATATATTTGATAAGAGCTTAATATCCAAAAATACATGCGACAAACCACTCAAGGGCAAAAAACACCAAATAATCCAAAATTTTAATGGAGCTTTAGAAAATTAAGAGTTTCAATAAATCTGAAGATTAGACTGTAGATGAGAAACACAGCAAGGTTTTCCTTTTAGAACAACAAAAGCTTGTGCCTTCTTGGTATTACTTTATTCATCTCCACTCATTTGTTTGACAATTACAGTTCAAAGTGCACATTCTTGTCAATAGAAATCACCCCACATTGAGCTATAATATATACTAAGAACAGCCACACTGGGGAAAAAAAAAACAAACACAAACTAATATTTGCATATCTACTATGAGACATATAAAAAACAAGGTAATCTCCAGAGTTGACCACTCCATTGTTTTCTATATTTTATTTCAAAATTGAGCCACTAAGTAAGGAAAATGAGTTAAGAGACTTCAATGATATATATAGAGAAAATCAGTTTCAAATGGGAGCATTAATGGATTATAATTTGGAGGTACTTTATTACTAGTGTTGTAACTGTAGTCCTATTGATTCTCTAATGCATCAGGGTAACACTTCATTATAAATGTTAATACCAACATAGGGACACATACCACTAAAGTGATAGTGAATAGAGAAAGACATAGAATATAGTAGGCAAGAAGTGAAAGTATGGGAAGTCAGCAATGGTAGTAAAGTAAAGGGCAGTATTGCCTTGAGAGGAAGGAAGGTTCTCAAAGTTTCTTGAAACACCAAGAATGAGCCAGATGTGAGGAATTAGCTTAATTTGTAAACCAGAAACTCTGCCAGAAGAAATTTAAGTTCATAAAAATATTACGATGTTAAAACCCACAATTTAGACAGATAATAGGGTAGGGTAGGGTATATAGACATTCAAATTCTCTATTACTTAGTGCATCAGGCACTCAAGGACCACCCTCACTGAAGTCTTTCTCTATTGCTCAACCTACAGGTACCACCATGGAGAAAGTGATAGCTCTACTCCACAGGTAGTTGAACCCTACATTTATGGTCTCGTGGCTTTCCTTAAGAAGCATTCGATGCAGCAGATTTCCTCCATCCCATCCCATCCGGCTGACTGCCCTTGGTCAACAGGAGTGCTCGTCCTGGGATCATTCCGCAATCCCCATGGCCTCAGCTCCCAGCTTCCGTGGACATCAGTGGACTTACAATCCTGTCCAAGGTATGAAACACAGCAGCATGGCTTGTCTATGTGGTTCTCTGTTCAGATGGTCACAGGTTAGTTGGTTCACTCCCCAACAGCTTCAAATGACTCCCCCATTCCAGTGGACAGCCATGGACGCGGGGATCTCTCCCCTGCCCTTCAGCTCCCTCAGGCCCAGGTGCAGGCTGGTCCCACTTACTCTCCTCCTTCTTTCCCCTTCATCCTCGTCCCTTCTCTCCTTTGTCCTACCGAGTTCTGTGTGGGCCCTAATATTCCTCCTCAGTAGTCAGGGCATCCCGCCAGTATTCACCTGGTCTTCTAAGAGAACTGCTGCGTCTTTAGACATTCTTGATGCATCGGTGGAGAGAGGTATACCCCACTCTCAACTACCGCTCTGTCATCTTGTCCACCCCCATTTGTGAATGTATTAGAAATGAGTTTCCCTTTCTTTGAAGTACCATTGCCTTCACCACACATGTTTAACTTTTGCTTTTTGAGGAAAACACAGGTAAGTTCCACTCTCTTCAGCTGAGTCAGTCATTCAGTTGTGTCCGACTCTTTTGACCCCATGGACTATGGCAACACAGGCTTCCCTGTCCATAACCAACATCCAGAGCTTGATCAATCTCATTATTAGATCTCATGACTAGATCGTGAAGTTAAAATATTAGAATCTCAGTTCAGTTCAGTTCAGTAACTCTATCATGTCCGACTCTTTGCAACCCCATGAATCGTAGCACGCCAGGCCTCCCTGTCCATCACAAACTCCCGGAGTTATTCAAACTAATGTTGATCTAGTCGGTGATGCCATCCAGCCATCTCATCCTCTGTCATCCCCTTCTCCTCCTGCCCCCAATACCTCCAAGCATCAGGGTCTCTTTAGATGAGTCAACTCTTGGCATGAGGCGGCCAAAGTATTGGAGTTTCAGCTTTAGCATCAGTTCTTCCAAAGAACACCCGGGACTGAGCTCCTTTAGGATGGATATGTTGGATCTACTTGCAGTCCAAGGGACTCTAAAGAGTCTTTGCCAACACCACAGTTCAAAAGCATACAATTTTCAGAGCTCAGCTTTCTTTACCATCCAACTCTCACATCCATACACAACCACTGGAAAAACCATAGCCTTGACAGGACAGACCTTTCTTGGCAAAATAATGTCTCTGCTTTTTAACATGCTATCTAAGTTGGTAATAACATTCCTTCCGAGGAGTAAGCATCTTTTAATTTCATGGCTGCAATCTGCATCTGTAGTGATTTTGGAGACCCAGGAATAAAGTCTGACACTGTTTCCACTGTTTTCCCCATCTATTTCCAATGAAGTGATGGAACCAGATACCATGATCTTAGTTTTCTGAATGTTGAACTTAAAGCCCACTTTTTCACTCTCCTCTTTCACTTTCATCAAGAGGCTTTTTAGTTCCTCTTCACTTTCTGCCACAAGGGTGGTGTCATCTGCATATCAGAGGTTACTTATATTTCTCCTGGCAATCTTGATTCCAGCTTGTGCTTCTCCAGCCCAGTGTTTTTCATGATATACTCTGCATATAAGTTAAATAAGCAGGGTGACAATATACAGCCTTGATGTCCTCCTTTCCTATCTGGAACCAGTCTGTTGGTCCATGTCCAATTCTAACTGTTGCTTCCTGACCTGCATACAGATTTCTCAGGAAGCAAGTCAGGTGGTCTGGTATTCCCATCTCTTCCAGAATTTTCCACAGTTTATTGTGATCCACACAGTCAACAGTTTTGGTATAGTCAATAAAGCAGAAGTAGACGTTTTTCTGGAACTCTCTTGCTTTTTTGATGTTCCAGCAGATGTTGGCAATTTGATCTCTGGTTCCTCTGCCTTTTCTAAAACCAGCTTGAACATCTGGAAGTTCACGGTTCATGTATTGCTGAAGCCTGACTTTCAGAATTTTGAGCATTACTTTACTAGCATGTGAGATGAGTGCAATTATGCCATAGTTTGAGCAATGTTTGGGATTGCCTTTCCTTGGGAATTGATTTGAAAATTGACATTTTCAAGTCCTGTGGCCACTGCTGATTTTTCCAAATTTGCTGGCATATTGAGTGCAGTACTTTCACAGTATCATCTTTCAGGATTTGAAATAGCTCAACTGGAATTCCATCACACCCACTAGCTTTGTTCCTTGTGATGCCTTATAAGGCCCACTTGACTTCACCTTCCAGGATGTCTGGATCTACGTGAATGACCACACCATTGTGATTATCTGGGTCATGAAGACCTTTTTTGTACAGTTCTTCTGTGTATTCTTGCCACCTCTTCTCTGCATCTTCTGCTTCTTTTAGGTCTATACCATTTCTATGCTTTATCGAACCCATCTTTGCATGAAATGTTCCCTTGGTATCTCTCATTTTCTTGAAGTGATCTCTTGTCTTTCCCATTCTGTTTTCCTCTATTTCTTTGCATTGATCGCTACAGAAGGCTTTCTTATCTCTCCTTGCTCTTCTTTGGAACTCTGCATTGAAATGGGAATGTCTTTCCATTTCTCCTTTGCTTTTCACTTCTCTTCTTTTCACAGCTATTTGTAAGGTCTCCTCAAACAACCATTTTGCCTTTTGCATTTCTTTTCCATGTGGATGGTCTTGATCCCTGTCTCTTTTACAATGTCATGAACCTCCGTCCATAGTTCATCAGCACTCTATCAGATCTAGTTCCTTAAATCTATTTCTCACTTCTGCTGTATAGTCATAAGGGATTTGATTTAGGTCATACCTGAATGGTCTAGTGGTTTTCCATACTTTCTTCAATTTAAGTCTGAATTTGTCAATAAGGAGTTCATGATCTGAGCCACAGTCAGCTCCTGGTCTTGTTTTTGCTGACTGTATAGAGCTTCTCCATCTTTGGCCGCAAAGAATATAATCAATTTGAATTCTGTTTCAACCATCTGGTGTTGTCCATGTGTAGAGTCTTCTCTTGTGCCGCTGGAAGAAGGTGTTTGCTATGACCAGTGTTTTCTCTAGGGAAAACTCTATTAGCCTTTGCCCTGCTTCATTCTGTACTCAAGGCCAAATTTTCCTGTCACTCTAGGTGTTTTTTGACTTCCTACTTTTGCATTCCAGTCCCCTAGAATGAAAAGGACATCTTTTTCTGAGTGTTAGTCCTAAAAGGTCTTGTAGGTCTTTATAGAACTGTTCAACTTCAGCTTCTTCAGTGTTACTGGTTGGGGCACAGTCTTGGATTATCATGATTTTGAATGGATTGCCTTGGAAATGAACAGAGATCATACTGTCATTTTTGAGATTGCCACCAAGTACTGCATTTTGAACTCTTTTGTTGACCAAGATGGCTACTGCATTTCTTCTAAGGGATTCCTGCCCACAGTAGTAGATATAATGGTCATCTGAGTTAATTTTGCCCATTCCAGTCCATTTTAGTTCACTGATTCCTAGAATGTCGACATTCACCTTTGCCATCTCCTGTTTGACCACTTCCAATTTGCCTTGATTCATGGACCTAACATTCCAGGTCCTATGCAATATTGCTCTTTATAGCATCAGACCTTGCTTCTATCACTAGTCCCATCCTCAAATGGGTATTGTTTTTTCTTTGGCTCCATCCCTTTCATTCTTTCTGGAGTTATTTCTCCACTGATCTCCAGTAGCATATTGGGCACCTTCTGACCTGTGGAGTTCCTCTTTCAGTATCCGATCATTTTGCCTTTTCATACTGTGCATGGGGTTCTCAAGGCAAGAATACTAAAGTGGATTGCCATTCCCTTCTCCAGTGGTCCACATTCTGTCAGACCTCTCCACCATGACCCATCCATCTCCAGTGGCTCCACACAGCATGGCTTAGTTTCATGAGTTAGACAAGACTGTGGTCCTGGGATCAGATTTTCTAGTTTTCTGTGATTATGGCTTCAGTGTGTCTGCCCTTTGATGCCCTCTCGCAACACCTACCGTCTTACTTGGGTTTCTCTTACCTTGGACGTGGGATATCTCTCTATGGCTGCTCCAGCAAAGCGCAGCCACTCCTCCTTACCTTGGACCAGGGGTATCTCCTCATGGCCGCCCCTTCTGACCTTGAAGGTGGAGTACCTCCTCTCGGCCCTGCCGCAACTCCTTGGCTGTGGGATTGCTCCTCTCGGCCACAGCCCGTGACCTCGGCCGTGGGGTACCTCTCTCCGCCACCGTCCCTGACCTCGGAAGTGGGATAGCTCCCCTCAGCCACCGCCTCTGACCTCAGACCTGGGGTAGATCCTCTCGGCCGCTCCTACACCATTGCAGCCTGGTGCTCTCGGTCACCACCCCTGGCCTTGGGCGAGGGGCTGCTCCTCACGGCCACGCTTCTGCGCAGTCCATCATGCAAAATCCAGAGTCCAGGTTGGAACATTCTAGGGACTGAGGAAGCATTGGTTTCTAGAGGTTTGCTCAGCACACTTCCTTCTGCATCCTCTTCTGATGACAGAGCCTGTCATTGATGGGCTCTAAATTAGAACTTCAGAACGTATTAATTTTTTATACATGAGAATATGTAACTTTAAAAATCTCTCCCTATTTGTCCTACCATCCAGTCTTTGGCAATCATTTTTCTACTCTGAGTTCCATCTTTTTTTTTTTTTTTTCGGAGATTCCTTATAATTGCAAACATATAGTATTTTTCTTCCTCTGACTTAGCTAACTTAGCATAATGCCCTCCAGTTTCATCCAAGTAGCCACAAATGGAAGGACTTCTTTCTTTTTCTAATGGCTAAATAATATTTACCTATATATGTCACATCACATTGTTTAAATCCATTCACCTGTTGAGAGATACTCAGTTTGTTCCTATACCAAGGCTACTGTGAATAATGCTGCAATGAACTTGGGAATACAGATCTCTCTTTGAGACAATGATTTATTTTCCCTTGACTATATATCCAGAAGTGGGATAATGGGTCACATAACAGTTCTCTTTTAAATTTCTTGAGGAACCACCAGAATATTTTTCCATGATAGTTGCACTGGTACATATCCCTACAAACAGTGTATCAGTTCAGTTCAGTTCAGTCGCTCAGTCATGTCGGAGTCTTTGTGACCCCATGCATCACAGCATGCCAGGCCTTCCTGGCCATCACAGTCTCCCGGATTTTACTCAAACTCATGCCCATCGAGTCGGTGATGCCATCCAAGCATCTCATTCTCTGTCGTCCCCTTCTCCTCCTGACCCCTATCCTTCCCAGCATTAGGTTCTTTTCCACCGAGTCAACTGTTCGCATGAGGTGGCCAAAGTATTGGAGTTTCAGCTTCAACATCAGTCCTTCCAAGAACAGCCAGGGCGGATTTCCTTTAGGATGGACTGGTTGGATCTCTCTGCAGTCCAAGGGACTCTCAAGAGTCTTCTCCAACACCACAGTTCAAAAGCATCGATTGTTTGGCGCTCAGCTTTCTTCACAGTCCAACTCTCACACCCATACATGACCACTGCAAAAACCATAGCCTTGACCAGACGGACCTTTGTTGGCAAAATAGTGTCTCTGCTTTAATAATCTATCTAGGTTGGTCATGACTTTCCTTCCAAGGAGTAAGCATCTTTTAATTTCATGGCTGCAATCACCATCTGCAGTGATTTTGGAGCCCCCAAAAACAAAGTCTGACACTGGTTCCACTGTCTCCCCATCTATTTCCCATGATGTGATGGGACCAGATGTCATAATCTTAGTTTTCTGAATGTTAAGCTTTAAGCCAACTTTTTCACTCTCCTCTTTCACTTTCATCAAGAGGCTTTTTAGTTCCTCTTCACTTTCTGCCATAAGGGTCCCTTTTTCTCTACATCCTCAATAACATTTGTCATTTCTTACTTTTTTGGCACTAGCCATTCACACAGTTATGAGGTGATAACTCTTTTGCCTTTGATCTGCATTTCCATTGATTATTAGTGATGCTGAACATCTTGTCATATACCTCTTGATCATCTATATGTCTTATTTGTGGGAAAATGTCTATTCTTTAAAGACGTAGCATACATTAGGTTTACTATATTCCGATATAAGAAACTCAGTTGCCTACCTGTATATCAACAACGAACTCTCAGAAAGTGGAATAAAGAAAACAATCCCATTTACTATTGCATCACAAAAAGATAAAACACTTAGAAATAAACTTAAGCAAGGTGTTGAAAGATTTTATACAAAACCTTTAAGACATTGATAAGAGAAGTTTAAAAAACATTAAAGGTATGTAAAGTTAGGTGGTCGTTTCAATGTGTTTCTTGAGGTAGGATTTGTATTACTTTAAACTTCCCTCTTAGAACTGCTTATGTTGAATCGTATAGGTTTTAGATCATCATGTTTTCATTGTTCTTTCTTTCTAGGGCTGTTTCACTTTCCTTCATTTCTTCAGTAACATGTTCATTATCTAGAAATGGTTTGTTTAATCTCCATGTGTTTTTGGTCTTTAATTTTTTTTTTAATTCCTATAGTCATTATCTAGTCTCACAGTGTTGCGCTCAGAGAAAATCCTTGATAAAATTTCAATTTCCTTAAATTTACTGAGGTTTGATTTGTGACCCAAGATGAGAAAAATGTTCCACTTTCACTTGAGAAGAAAGTGTATTCTGCATTTGGATGGAATGTGCTGAAGATATCTATTAGGTCTGTTTGCTCTAATAGTTCCCTTTAGGCTTATATTTCCTTATTTATTTTCTGTTTTGATGATCTACCCATTGGTAGAGGTGGGGTGTTAACATGACATACTATTATTGTGTTACTGTCAACTTCCCGTTTTATGTCAGTTAGTGTTCACTTTATGTATTGAAGTGCTCCTATGTTTGGTGCATAAATATTTAAAATTGTTTTGTCTTTTTCTTGGACTGATCCCTTGATCATTTTGTAGTGTCCTTCTTTATCCCTTATAAAAGATTTTATTTTAAGGTCTATTTTTTCTGATATGAAAATCGCCAATCTGGTTTTCTTGGATTTCCATTTGCATGGAATATCTTTTTCCCTCCTCACTTTCAGTCTGTATGAGTCTCTAGGATTGAAGTGTGCCTCTTGTAGACAGCATATATACGGGTCTTGTTTTTGTATGCATTCAGCCACTTTGTGTCTTTTGGTAAGAATGGGAGAAGATAATACCAAATAAAACAACTGATAAAGGATTGCATTCTGGAATACAAGTAGCTCAAACAAGTCAGTCATAAAAAATAAAGACAAGAGCTGAAAAAATAAACTAGTGAGACTACATCAAACTCAAAATCTTCTGCATAGTAAAAGAAGCCATCAAGAAAATGAAATGGCAACCTATGGAATGAAAAAAAAATTGCAAATCACATATTTCATAAGGACTTCATATCCAGGTATATATAAGAGACTCATGCAACTCAGTAGTAGAAGAAATCAAACAACCCAAATTATTAAATGGGCAAGGAAGAATAAGATTTTGAAAAATTTTAAGATTAGACAGTAGATGACAGACACTGTAAGTTTTTCCTTCCCAAACAGAAGCCTGTGTCTTCCTGACATTGGTTTCTTTATTTCCAATCTCCTGTTTGGTGATTGCACTTCACAGTATGCATCCTTTACTCAATAGCAATCACCCTACAATGAGTTATATGTGCTAAGAATAGCCCCGCTAACTATTAAAAACTAATAATTACATACTCAACCTCGAGGCATCAAAAATCCAAGGTGATTTTCAGAATTTTCCACTCCATTGTTTTCTACTTTTTGTTTCATAATTGAAACACCTAGTAAGGTCAAGTGAGTAGAGGACCTCAATAATACATGCATAGTAAGTCATTTAAAACTGGGAGCATT
Source organism: Cervus canadensis (assembly GCF_019320065.1). Classification (NCBI taxonomy): domain Eukaryota; kingdom Metazoa; phylum Chordata; class Mammalia; order Artiodactyla; family Cervidae; genus Cervus; species Cervus canadensis. Next base: position 17,172,535 of record NC_057413.1, read on the forward strand.
ACTGGATTAAAATATTGGGGGAATGTATTATTACTAATACTATTATAATTTTATTCCCTTTAATTCTCTGGTATACTAGGTTGATATTTATTTAAAATAATAATACAGCCACTATGGAGAACAGGGTGGACATTCCTTAAAATACTGGAAATAGAAGTGCCATATGAATGAGCAATCCCAGTGCTGTGCATACACACCAAGGAAACCAGAACTGAATGAGACACGTGTACCCCAATGTTCATCACAGCACTGTTTATAATAGCCAGCACATGGAAGCAGCATAGATGCCCATCAACAGACAAATATCTACGAAAGCCATGGTACATATACACAATGGAATATCACTCAGCCATGAAAAATAATACATTTGAATCAGTTCTAATGAGGTGGATGAAATGGAACCTATTATACTGAGTGAAGTAAGCCAGAAAGAAAAACACCAATACAGTATACTAATGCATATATATGGATTTTAGAAAGATGTTATCACATGTGAGACGAATGGCCAGTCCAGGTTCGATGCATGATACAGGGTGCTCGGGGCTGGTCCACTGGGATAAGCCAGAAGGATGGGAAGGGGAGGGAGGTGGGAGAGGAGTCAGGAAGGGGAACACATGTACACCCATGGTGGATTCCTGTCAATGTATGGCAAATCCACTAAAATATTGTGAAGTAATTAGCCTCCAATTAAAATTAACAAAATGAAATAAACTAGTAATACCAACATAGAGACACTTAGTACTCGAGTTACAGTAGATTGAGAAAGACAAAGCTTATGAGGCAGTGAAATCACAGAAAATTAGCAATGGTATCAAAAGAAGGGGCAGTATTGCCTAGAAAGAAAGCAGAGTCCTCTAATTTTTTGGAGACAACACAAACAAGCCAGGTGGGAGCCAACCAGCTTAAGCTGTATACCAGAAACTTCACCAGAAGGAAAATGAAGTTCATAAAAGTATGCTGATGCTAAACACCAAAATCCAGACAGTAAGGAAATACGGTAGGGTATACGTAGATACTGACAACTACTCAGAGAGGTAGACATGGAAGCAGATACACTAATGAGCATCAGAAAAATCAAAGCACAAAAGGGTCTGAAAAGTCAATCTTAAAGAGACTTGGCAGTCTGATCAAAAGAATAAGAGAATCAAATTAAAAAAACAAAATAGAAAGACTTGTGCACATGATAGAACCGGAGAATGCTCAGGAGAGAACGTTTCGGACCTAGTGGACCAGCGCACAGAAGCCTCCAGCATCAGGAACAGAAACCCTGGGCAGGTCTAATGACTGTGCGCTCTGGGAACGGCCTCAGTTTCAGAGTCTGGGAGCTATACCGCCTAAAGGCGAACACAGACCAGGACTATAGCTTGCTGTGACACTGAGTCACAGACAATAGTGTTTGTTAGTAGACTTTTCTCATTCAACTATAAAGTTAATGAATCACTAATCAATGATAACTCACACCATCAGTTTGCAGTCAAATCCTCTTTAAGCATACAATGTACATCTGAACCTGTTATATGATCCCCAAAAACATTTTTATACTTAAATTTATTGATGTTTAATTGAAGGGTAATTGCTTTACAATACTGTACTGCTTTCAGCCAAACGTCAACATGAATCAGCCATGGTTTTACCTATGTCCCCTTCACTCTTGAACCTCCTTCCCACCTTCCTTCCCGACCCAGCCGTTGAAGTTGTTACAGAAAAATATGGAAGGCTTCACAAATTTGTCTGTCATCCTAGGGCCAGGGCAATGCTAATATTCTCAGTATTATTCCAATTTTTAATATCTGTGCTACCAAAGCAAAAGCACAAATAACTCTTTAACAGAAAAAATGATCATATACTTTACTACTGAGTCCCAGCATTGAACTGTCTTAAAAAAATGGCCCTAACACTCTGGGTCAGAATTAAGTTCCAAATGCTTGTAGAGCACAGAAGTACTTCTGGGAGCAATATAAAAATGCAGGGATTAAGCTAATTCTCCAACTATCTATCTGTGCAAATACCTTCATCCATCTATATCTACACAGAGGGTGCTCCTTCTTCCCCCACCCCAACTACTACAGCACCAACTCCTGCTCAAACCAACAGGGAAAGAGACGGCTTCCCTCCACAAGACGGATTTGATAACCTCAGGTGACTAGATCATCAGAATGGCTCATGTTTTTATTTAAGGAGGGTCCTGCCTGCTCCTGCTGCTGGTCCTGTCAAATCTGCTCCTGTGCCAAGGCAACTTATGCCCGTCCTGCAGTCCTGACACCCCCCTGAGATCCCTTACAGACCTGTTTATGGATGCTGCCTGGCTGTCCCACTACTTCCATAACCTTTCCACAATGATGTTCAAAGAGTTTGTAAGTACTGTGGTGGTGGTGGTTTAGTTGCTAAATCATGTCCGTCACTTGCGACCCCATGGACTGTAGCCTGCCAGGCTCTCGAAAGGAAATTTCACATAAGTGACTGGCCTATACTATCCTTTAAACAAGAAGGCTGCAATAACATACTCTCTAGGTACAAGATGTCGTCAGTTCATAAGATGGTGAAATCGAAAAAAGGATGAGTTTTGTGAAATCTCAAAGATTCCTAAGAAGTGCGATGATTTTTTCAATTTCCTTTCATTCATTTTCTTTTTTGAACATTTCCAAAATAAATGAATTTGTATTTGTCAGCCAGGAATGCCATAAGAGAATACAATAGACTCAGTGGAATAAACACCAGAAATTTATTTCCTCACAGTTCTGGGGGTTAGAAGTCCCAGATCAGGGCACCAGCAAGGTGAGGTTCTGGTAAGAACTCTTTCTTCCCAGGATGGCTTCTCCGTGCATCCTCACACAGGGTGGGGGGTGGGGAAGAGAGACAGAGGAAAGGACACAAAGACACAGAGACAGAAGAGACAATTCTCTGGTGTTTCGCTTCATGGAGACACTAAACCTATTGGATGAGTGTTCCATCCTAAGAGCTCATTTAACATTAATATCTCCTGCATTAGCAGGAATGTTCTTTATTACTACCGTCTCTGGGAAGCACCAACTATTGGTACATATGTACTATATTTGGTTCAAACATTAAAAAAAAAAGAAGGATAATAATAAACAGAGAAGGGAAAAGGTTAAACTTAGAAGAGTTAGATATAAAATCATTTTTATAGAGACAATGTATAGAAAAAGTAGGAAAAGAATGAATTTGAAATTTTGGGAAACCCCACTGTTAAAAAAATTACACATCTATCAAGCATATAAATGTTCTTATAATGGGTTCATATACTGAATGCCCAACAACCCTAACTAATTGCCTGATCACTTTTAGGATGAAAAATATGCCCAGGGCAAACAGTACCATATCAATGCCACCAACAGCTGCCACACCGATCCCCTCCATGCTCCTGAAGAAAGAGAAGAAGCCCAACAGATGAATGTGAGTCTTTCACCTGGGTTTTTCACCAGATCAATGAGACAGTACGTAGGTTACCAAGCTTCAGACTATTAGAGGTCATGGTACCTGTACATGCAGAAAAAGGTGGAGGAACCGTAAGCCATTGAAGAGAAATTATATTATGCAGTTGATGAAGCATAAGTGAAATCAAGGGATAACTAAAGATCTGTAGTAGCAAAACCAAGAACAGATTTATAAATTGTCCATGCACACGCTAGTTCAACCAATGCATCCGACACAAGATTGCAGCTATTATTCTGTATGAAAACAGGAAATGAATGGGAACTTCCATGTGTAAAATATAAGACTGCAAAATTCATGAATATGTAAGAAACACACCCCAGTCTTGAGTACTCCCTGTTACTAGTGACGCCTACTTGGGAGTCCTATACTGCACCACTCGAGCATCACGTCTGCCTTTCTAGGTTCTCCTGATTCTGCTTCTACTTCTCTGATACCTCCCTCATTCATCATTCTCAATCATTCCTCTGTCACCTTTCATTCTTAATTTGCAAGTCTCCCCCACAATGGCCTATAAAACATTGCTTTGCTTTTCATGGCCACAACAATTGCCTCTGTTCTGAGGACAAAACTGTTTACATATCAAGCCTCAATCATTTATGGCAGCTCTAAATGTTGGCCATTATAATCTCTCCTTTCTGATTTCCTGCATTATCCCTCATCCTAACATTATTTAAAATATTTTCACATGCATCCCCCCTAAAAATTCTATCCTCTCTGTCTACAACCTTCTTAATGATATCAGGATTCTTTTGCTCTGCTAGGCTCTTTAATAATCAGGATGATCAAGTAAAGGAAAAGGTCAAAGAGGAAGAAGATGAGGGATTTTTCAATAACCTTCAATTTAAATTTTATTGAGAGTTACTACATGGCCATACATTTTACTAAGCACTTTATGTGCTTAGTATTATTCCTAGCACATTACTATATTTAACCCTATTCAGTTCTATGTTCTTTACCACTAAAACAGTTCATTGATGTAAAGAAATTGTGCATATCAACTAAAGATCTTCAGCCCCTGGTATTTTCATGCTCAATTCTACTAGTAGTAGTGAACTAGGGGCGAAAACCCTCCATTGTGAATCCCACGGATGCTGTTACTAAAGACAACGCTGTGCCATTTTCTGCCCGGACACATGTCAACAAGACAGACTCTTCTGATACCAGCATGGGGGCTGGTGTTGTGATCAACTGAGGAAAGAAAGCCTGTTTAGGAATGTCATGTCTTCATTGTCTCTTTGCTGTAATATCATAAAACAAATTACCAATCGAAAATCAATATGAATGACTAATCTGATTCATTAATATGAAAGAATCACTGGGTGACAATGATGTGGGCACAGGTAGAATGCCTTTTTCCTGGGTCAGGTACTGCAGGTACATACTGACTTGTCAAAAAATACTTAGATTTCTCTCACACAAATGTACAAACATAAAAGAAATCACTGAGTGGTGGTCGAATTTCAGAGGAAAAAAGAAAATTCTTCATGTTATATATTAGAATGCATGAGAAGAATTAGTTTCTAAAATAACCTAGATTTTTAATAATTCAGTGAAATGTGAACTGATAGCTTACTTTTGCAACTTTTACTACCTTCACAAATCTCTGCATACACATAGGAATAACCAAAAGTTTTTTTAGGTCAGCTGCTCTGAGCAAAGATCACATGTTACCAAAACCACTGAATTATGATTATTTTAATGAGACCATTTCTTATGGTTGTTTAGAATGAAGACCTTAGTAAGTGGATACTCAGCTTACTGTACACCTGGAATAAACCTCTGCGTCATCTAGTCAGCGAGCTGCAGAGTTTGAAAGAAGTCTCACAGTCTATCCTATCAAGCACCATAGAGAATAAGAAAATGTTAGACAAACTTCAAGCATTCATGGAGAGTCAGTTCAGACAGGTGAGCATCCTGCAGAAGGCTTTCTTGCTTTGTTCATGAATAAAAGAGGTGACCACTGTAATGCATAAGGAGTTTTGAAATATCTCAGTTTGTAAGAAAAAGATTCATGTCTTCTATGTGCTAGACTGCTACTACATAAAGCAGGAGCCTAGTCATTCATAGAGATAGAGTCTACTGTAAAGGAATCAGATTTCACTGCAATTTTTGATATGTGCAGCCTTCCCTGTATTGCACACAATTCCACCAAAAGCTTGCCTCTTCCTGGGCACAGGTGGTTGACATATTATCAAGATTCAGAGAACTAGAGAACAGAATTTGCAAGCTCAGCATTTTCCTCAAAGTATCCCAGGACATCTGCTCTTGAAGTTCACTTGTCTTCTTTCTCTGTTCTCCTCAAATCAAAGGATGAGAGTGGGAAGGAAGAAAAGAGAAAGTTAAAGCTAAACTTGAATTATGTTTCTACTTTTTAGATTCCTAATTGTTTTATCATAGGCTGACTCCAAAATCCATATCTAGAGTGTTTTATATTTGTATGTGTTCCCCAAATCTTACTTTGATAATTAGAAGCAAAAAGATAAGCAAATACTAATAAAACTCATAAAAGCCATTATCTTTTGGGTATTCAGATTGTTGTTCCAGTCTTGCAGAAGCTGTTCAAGACTCACATTACCTGGTCAGGACTCTCATCCCTGACGTCCAGCGATGAAGATAGGTGTCTTACTGAATTTTATAAACTGTTCAAGTGCCTAAGCAGGGATTCACGTAAAGTTGACATTTACACCAAGATCCTGGCATGCCGAATGCGCAAAACGTGCTAAATCCACATCCAACCCACCCAACTCTGAGATGGTCATAATGATCTATCCCATAGAAAGTTTCTGTGAAATTTACAGCTTTTTAATGCATGCTCTGAGAAATGGGTCTTCTGTTAAAAAAATAAACACAGACTCTTTAGAGATGTCAAAATCTAAAAGGGAAATTTGTCAACAGTTCTTATATTCATTTAATAGAAAATCAAATGAAAATCCACCCCTACATTTGAGAGAATGAAACTCCTATTAAAATTAGTCACAAATAGCAGAAGCTGGTATTACGAAGAAGACCATCAAGAGATTACTTAAGAATCACAGCCAATTATTCTGTGTCAAGTTGTTAGAATCAAAGAATTAGACAATTGTTCATGGTTCTGGTCATGCTATGAAAAAGACAGTATTCTCAGGCTACCGAATGGAAACAAACAAATGAAGAACGTTTGAAGTTCACTGACCTTATTGTGAGGCTGTCATGGCTAACGCCATGACAGGCAGCCTAGATTTGGAGTAGGCCTGGTTTCCCGGGGTAACATAATTATCAGGCCTCCTGGAGCTAGCCAATCAACATATGCCTAGCAAGAAAAAGGGAAACTATCAGGGGAAAGCTGAAAAGCCCACGTTGGGCCAACAAAAATTGCCTTGCAACTGTGTAACCAATCTGCTTGCGCCAACTACCTGCTGCTTTTTTTGACCTAATAAATACCCGAGAGAACTGGGGCTTGGGGCCTTTTCGTCCTCACACCCTTGGTGAGGGCGGGAGGCCCTGGCTCGAGTCAGTAATAAAATCCCCTATTGCAAGTTGCATTGTCTCGAGGAGTCTTCTTTCCTGACTGGGGATCCGGACTACGGGCAGAACATTTGGGGGCTCGTCCGGGATCCCTTGACCAGGGAAGAACGCTCTTTGGAACAAAAGAGAAAAAGGACAGGTAATAGCACCGGTGCTCAGGCAGGTCTGGAAAAGTCCAGTGTAAATCCGAGGCCCTGCTAGAAGGCAGGAAGGTGTCTGGCGTGAGGGAAAACTTTCCATGAGGGAACGGATTGGCCATTCCGGCCGGCGTGAGGCCGAGGCCAGTGAGCATGCTGGAAGGCAGCCGGCTCTGTGGGAAGGAGACCTCCTCTCCTAAGCCCGAATCTGGAGAACAATGGACGCCATTCGGTAAGGTGACCCTTGTTCCAGAGGACTCAGGGGGTCCTGCCCCCCAGTTCTGTGTTGTCAGCCAATGTGTGTCTGTCTATGTGTTTTTCTGTGTCTTTATAACTGCCGGCTTTGTCTCCTGTCTCGTTGTTTTCTGGTGTGTCGTTGTTTACTTCCTCCTATAAAGCCTTAGAGCCTCATTTCTGTTTCTGAGAGTTTCAGTGAACAGGCAGACAGTTGTTGGGGCAACTGACGAGTCCTGGCCAGGGCTACTCCATGGTGGATTCTGAAGGCCTCCCAACAAGTCAGCCCCAGTAACGGGAGCCAGAGAGGGTGAAACTCTTTTCTTTTTTCTCATATTCTAAACCGAGAATCTGGCCAAATAAAAACCCGTCTGTGTGGGCACGGGACAGGCACTTAAGAGCCGATAGGGCACCTGCCACTGGAAGACTCCCATGAAAGGATAAGGGGGTCACGGAATGGGCTAGAAACCCTGAGGGTGCCCGCCCCCAACAAGAAAACTTCCTTGCAACGACTAAGGCACTCAAATAGTTCCACAAAGCATACCACAAGCCCAACCTCCTGGCCGCCACCACTCCTGATAGGATTTTTTGGTGGTAATTCTCAGTGACTTTCTTCTGACTCTCGCTATGTGGCAAGGAGAATCCACCCCACTCTCTCTCATGACTGATCATTTCTCGGATGTCAGGGCTAGAGCGTATGATCTGTTGCTACTGGTTACAAAGAGTAAATTAATAACCTTTTGCTCTGCAGAGTGGCCCGCCTTCCAAGTTGGATGGCTTCCAGAAGGAACTTTTCAACCTTCTATTATTCGGGCGGTGAAAGAGAAAATTATGGCTCCTGATCCCTGGGGCCACCCGGGCCAAGTCCCATATGTTATGGTCTGGCAAGATCTATTAGAAGATCCACTCAAATGGTTAAAACCTTTTGTTCACAAACTCCCTGATTCTCCTAATGTACAAGCCCTGGTTATGGAAACCCCCACTCCCCCAGAGGAAGCCAAGAAGAATAAGGGCCCAAAACTGGTCTTGCAGGAATCCTCGTACCAGAACCTGATTGACTTGGAGATGGAAATTAGGCCCCCGCCATACGCCCCTTCTCCATTGCAGGTTCCCCTGGGGAAAAGAGCCCCCCCCCCCGATGAATCAGAAGGGATAAGGGAACCCCGACTCCAGAGAAGAAATAGAGGAAATAGGGGTGAGCAGGATCATGGGAACCCAGAGTTACCTTCATCTACTGTACAGGCACTCCCCGTCAGGGTGGGACCAGCTAACCTGGACGGAGAGCGAACCTATCAGTACTGGGCCTTTTCCACTAGTGATCTGTATAATTGAAAAACAGCAAATCCTCCTTTTTCGGAGAAACCCCAAGGCCTCATTGACCTCTTAGATTCCATTTTGTTCACTCATAATCCCACCTGGGATGATTGCCAGCAGCTGTTGCAGGTGCTCTTCACCACAGAAGAATGGGAGTGATTCCTGGCAGAGGGACAGAAACGGGTCCCGGGGGTCGAAGAGAGACCAACCGCCCAGCCTCATCTCGTGGACGAGGGGTTTCCTCTGTTGCGGCCTAACTGGGATTTTGAGCGAGTAGAAGGTAAGGAGTGTCTCCGAGTGTACCGCTAGACTCTAATGGCTGGCCTGCGGGCCGCAGCTAGAAAGCCGACAAATTTGGCGAAGGTAAATTTAGTAAGGCAAGAGCCCACTGAGAGCCCGTCAGCCTTCCTAGAGAGGCTAATAGAAGCCGTTAGGCAATATACACCTATGGACCCCCAGGCTGAGGAATCACGTGCTGCAGTTCTACTAGCGTTTGTGAATCAGGCAGCCCCAGATATTAGGAGAAAATTACAAAAGATAGAGGGGTTAGAAAAACAGACAATACAAGACTTACTGAAAGAAGGTGAAAAGGTATTTAATAATAGAGAGACCCCAGAAGAAAGGAAAGAACGACTTTGTCAGAAAGAAAGGAAACTAGCTGAGAAGATCAGGAAAGAAGATAAGAAAATTGAGGGAGCCTCAAGGCCCCCCGATGAGAGAAAAAAAAAGAGAGACCAAAAAGGCAGGCCCTAAAAAAAGATCAGTGTGCTTACTGGAAAGAACGGGGGCACTAGAAAAATGAGTGCCCTAAGAGAGACCCAAAGAGAGGAACAACCCAGAGAGAGAGAATTTCCCTTGGAACTCGAGTTCTATTGGGGGAAGACAGTGACTAGGAGAGTCAAGACTCGGCACCCCTCCCCGAGTCCTGGGTAACCATACATGTGGAGGGGAAACCCATTGGCTTCATGGTGGACACTGGCGCCCAACACGCTGTTTTAAATAAAAAACTGGGACCAATGTCTAAGAAAACCAGCTTGGTGCAGAGAGCCATGGGAACAAAAAAGATATTGTTAGACCATGGAACAGAAAGTAAATCTGGGAACCCACCAGGTGTCCCACTCATTTTTGGTGATACCAGAATGCCCAGCCCCTCTACTTGGATGGGACTTGTTGACTAAAGTTAATGCTCAGATCCATTTTGACCCTGGGGGAATGTCAGTCACGGATGGACTTGGACAGCCAATACATGTCTTGTCTCTAGCTTTAAGAGATGAATACAGACTTTTTGTGCCTAAGCCCTCAGAGGTTATAGCACCAGATATACAACCATGGGTCCACAAATACCCGTTGACATGGGCAAAAACAACAAGAATGAGACTGGCCAAACAGAGACATCTGGTCGTCATCGAACTAAAAGCCTAGGCGACTCCTGTGAGGGTGAGGCAATACCCTATGAGCCATGAGGTTCGGCGGGGGATCATGCCCCACATTCGACGGCTCATGGATGCCGGAATTCTCAAGCGGTGCCAATCCCCTTGGAACACCCCCTTACTACCTACCGGTGAAGAAGCTGGGGAGTACGGATTACAGACCTGTCCAGGACCTACGAGAAGTCAACAAGCGGGTGAGTGACATACACCCTACTGTCCCCAACCCGTATACCCTCCTGAGCAGTCTGCTGCCTGAGTACACTTGGTACACTGTGTTGGACTTGAAAGGTGCTTTTTTCAGCCTACCCCTGGCGGCCCAGAGCCAGGAAATATTTGCCTTTGAGTGGACTGAGGGGGAAGGCCAACCAGTAGTACAACTAACTTGGACCCACCTCCCACAAGGGTTCAAAAACTCCCCTCACTGATGGGAGCAGCTATGTAAAAAATAGACAAAAGAAGGCGGGAGCCACTATAGTTGATGATTCAGGACAATATGGGCTGAGACACTTCCCCCAAACATGTCTGCACAAAAAACAAAATTGATTGCCCTAATACAGGCTCTGAAACAAGCAAAAGGGAAGCAAACGGGCCCTAATAGAAGCCCCAGCCCTTGCCCTGCCTTACCCAAATAAACACCAGAACGAAAAATCGGGCACGGGGCAATCGGGCTGCTGATGCGGCCACTCGAGAAGCGATCAGCCGGGCCTACGCCGCCCCCATATTAGCCGTGGGACTTCCACCTCCTGGTATGGGGACTCTGCCGCCAGTCCCCGACTATTCCCTCCGTGACCTCGTTTGGATCAACAAGGATACCACCCTCCAGAAGGATGACAAAAATAGTGGTACTGAGATCTAAACAACCTGATATTGCCTGCCATCCTGGGTCGTCATCTATGTGAACACCTGCACACAACTACACACTTGGGGGAAAAAAAGACCTTGACACTTCTCCAGACGGCCTGCCTGAGGTTCCCTCGACAAAATGCAACTGTACGAGAGATAATCCAGGCTTGCAAAGCGTGCCAGCTGATGAAGACAGGAAAAAGGCAGCACACTGGAACGAGGTACCGAGGAAAAGAGCCAGGGCAATACTGGGAGATAGATTTCACTGAGGTAAGACCAGGCAAGTACGGGTATCGCTATCTGTTGGTTCTGGTAGATACCTTCTCGGGATGGGTAGAAGCCTTCCCCACTAAGGGAGAGACAGCAACAGTGGTTGCTAAAAAGGTCTTAAAAGAGATAGTGCCTAGGTACGGGCTACCAGTGACTATGGGCTCTGATAACGGACCTGCCTTTGTGAGTCAGATTGTACAAGGGCTGGCCCAAGCTCTGGGGACAAAATGGAAGTTACATTGTGAATATAATCCCCAGAGCTCAGGACAGGTTGAAAGAATGAATCAGACCCTAAAAGAAACTTTGAAAAAGTTGGCAATAGAGACTGGCGGGAACTGGGTGACCCTCCTTCCCTTCGCGCTCTTTCGAGCGCATAACACCCCTTATAAGCTGAATCTTACCCCTTTTGAGATTCTGTATGGAAGACCCCCTTCTGTGTGTCTTATATTCGAGTGAAAATGCCTACCACCCCCTACCTTAAGTCAATTTCAGCAAACACTGATGACATTAAGTAAGGTGCATAGCCATGTTTAAAAATTAATTCGAGAGATACACGAGGGTCCAAACAAGGAGACCATCTCCTCACATAATATTGGCCCGGGTGATTGGGTTTGGGTAAAACGACACCAATCTAAAACATTAGAACCTAAATAGAAAGGCCCTTAGGTTGTTCTCCTTACCACTCCTACTGCTGTTAAGGTCGACGGGATCGGGCCCTGGGTTCACTGCAATCACGTGCGGCAAGCCACCCCAGAAAAACAGGAGAAGGCGCAAGCAAAATGATAGACAAGACCTCACCCGTCAAATCCTTTAAAACTGAAACTCGTACGACGAGAGCCCTCTTAACTCTCCTGCTGATAATAGTTTTCATCGACCCAGGAGCAACCAGCCACAACCCCCATCAGCCAGCTAACCTAACTTGGGTGATCTACAATCCTGAGACTGGAGAAGTGCTTAATTCGAGCTCCAACGTGGCCCCCAAGAGACATGGTGGCCAATACTGACCTTTGATTTGTGCATGCTGGCGGCTGACGGTAATGGGTTTGGTCCCACCAAATGACCAAGTTCTTTGCCCAACGTCTCTTTCGGTCTGTTCACCCATAACTGTGAACGAAAAGGCCCACAGTACTATGAACAGGTGCCTGTCTATGTCTGCCCTGGGGGAGGAAGAGATCGGAAGCAAATTAAAAAATGTGGGGGAGTTGACTCCTTTTATTGTGCCGCTTGGGGTTGCAAAACCATGGGAACAGTCCATTTCGCACCTCCAAGAATCCTTGAGCTCCTTGGCTGAAGTAGTGTTACCGAATAAGAGAGGTTTAAATTTGTTGTTTCTACAACAAAGAAGATTATGTGCAACACTGAGAGAAGAATGCTGTTTCTATATCAACCATTCAGTGGTGGTACAAAAATCTCTCCAGAAAATAAGAGAGAGACTAGCCCAGCAAAAAAGAAAACGAGAAGCCCAACAAGGCTGGTTTAAATCTTGGTTTCAGCGCTCCCCCTGGTTGACCACTTTGATTTCCACCCTCCTGGGTCCACTCATAATACTAATATTGTTACTGACCTTTGCTCCATGCATTTTAAACCGTCTGGTCTCATTTATTAGGGAGCGCCTAAATACCATCCAAATTATCATATTAAAACACAATGTCAGTCAATTTCACAGGGTAAAGAAAAAGATTCCTCTACAAAAGTAAAAAGACAGGGGGGAAATGTGAGGCTGTCACTGCTAATGCCATGACAGGCAGCCTAGATTAGGAGTAGGCCTGGTTTCCCGGGATAACATAATTATCAGGCCTCCTGGAGCTAGCCAATCAACATATGCCCAGCAAGAAAAAGGGGAACTATCAGGGGAAAGCTGAAAAGCCCCACGCTGGGCCAACAAAAATTGCCTTGCAACTGTGTAACAAATCCACTTGTGCCAACTACCTGCTGCTTTTTTTGACCTAATAAATACCCGAGAGAACTGGGGCTCGGGCCCTTTTCATCCTCACACCCTTGGTGAGGGCGAGAGGCCCTGGCTCGAGTCAGTAATAAATTCCCCTATTACAAGTTACATTGTCTCGAAGAGTCTTCTTTCCCGATCGGAGATCCGGACTACGGGGCAATACACTTATAGATTAGGAAATCACATGTCATCGGGCAATACACTTATAGATTAGGAAATCACATGTCATGGATACACTGAGGACTTAAACTGAAGTTTAAAAAAATCTCTATTTTCCAGAAGCAGGCCTTCAAGTTGTGGAGAAAGAGGGTGTGATATAAACACACAAATTGCTATATTACATGGTAGAATGAAGAAGAATAAGATGTGATGTCAACACGGTGCTACAGTAGATTGAAGTAAAGCTAGGAGCCATCTGAGTGTGTCATAGGAGTGACACAAATGGTATTGCTTTATGATGGAGTTTTGAAAGGTTGATGGGATATTGATGTACTAAATAGGAAAACAGTATATCTGTCAATTCATTTAGGATCATCTTATGAAGTAAGGATCTCGACATCCTAGATCAAGGCAACTGAGATAGTAATACGTATAGCATTATAAGGTATCAGTGAATAATTAAGTTTGACAAAAACACAAGAAATGTTCATTGTTTACCATACATGCTGTATCTCTCATGATTATGCTCCCATGATATGCTGTATATATTATTGTAGGGTTAGAATGGAGAAATGCTTGTATGGATTTTCATGCATTAGGGAGAATCGTATATGCCAAAATAGAGAGTTTGTCTTTATTCTACAAAGCAACAGGAAACCAAGAACATTTAGTCCAAGAGAGCAGTATGTGCAGAATTAGAAAAGAGAAACTTTAATGTGGATTGAGAAGTTGTGGCAGTTGAGGCTGGTAGAGAGAAAGAAAGACCAGAAAGAGCTGGGAATATTATGACATGAAAAATCAAAGAGGGCTCTGCCAGGTGAAAAGATGCAAAGAATATGAGAAATACAGGAAATGAAATAGACCTTGAACACATGCAAGGAATGAGGCAGACATAAGAGTCAAAAAAGGCATCCAACAATATGGGAGTGGTTGAGTCAATAAATGACTGAAAAGTAGAAAGAAGGGAGGAGAAAAATTAAGGTTTTATCCAAAAGCACCTGAGCTCTATTTTCCTGTGTTTCATCTACTTAGTACCAGAAATCACCAAAACATGTTAAGGTTCTGCAGCAAATGATAGAAATAAGTACTCTACAGAACCTCTGCTACACCCTGTGGAATACCAGAACCAAATCTCTAACCACCCAGTGATAACAAGCAGTAGTCATTAGTCATTTTTAACACTTAAATAAGACATAGATTGTAAAGCATAGATGATGAATGGAAATAAATTGGAAACAACACATTTCTTTACAGAGTCAGCCTAAACAAAACTTAAACTTAAGCAAAATAGAGGTGATGGTCCCCTTATTCATGTGTCCATTTCTCCAAGAGTTCCTCATTCCTTTTGCCTGAATCCTCCATTGTTTACTAACCCTTCATTACCTTACTCTCAGCAGATGGTCAGCTAATCACTAATCAAATAAATAACTAAACAGTGTTCACTCCTGAGATATACTTGTATTGATGGACTCTTCAAACTGAAAAGCTTTCTAATGCCCTGAAAGTAAAATACTAATACTGGAAAGAATCCTTCCTAGCCTCTTTCCAAAATGCCTTCAGTTCAATTCAGTTCAGTCGCATAGTCCTGTCCGACTCTTTGCGACCCCATGAATTGTAGAACGCCAGGCCTCCCTTTCCATCACCAACTCCCAGAGTTTACTCAAACTCATGCCCATCGAGACAGTGATGCCATCCAGCCATCTCATCCTCTGTCATCCCCTTCTCCTCCTGCCCCCAATCCCTCCCAGCATCAGGGTCTTTTCCAATGAGTCAACTCTTCGCATGAGATGGCCAAAGCATTGGAGTTTCAGCTTCAGCTTCAGTCCTTCCAAAATATCTAGTGGGCATCAACTGTGAGTCTAGCTAATTAGACATCTTCTGCTGTAATTATTACCTGTTTGGATAGGGAAGACAAGAGACCGATGAAACACTGAAAGATGTCGAGAAAGAAATGCATGGACAAGTGGAAAAAATAGTGTAAGCCTTAAACACGGATCTATGCCTGCACACCATACTATGTGTGATGGGAGCCAGGTTGGCCTAATGAGGGATGGATCTTTCAAGAAAGCTCCATATGAGTTGGCACTGAGAAGTTTGATTCAACTCAAATATTTCAAGATGATTCTTTGATTGTAAGACTCAAAGCCACTTGTCTCATTTAAGTGCACTTAGTCTAAAAGGGAATATACTTATTGCCTATTTGAACACTGCCAGTTCAGTTCAGTTCTGGCACTCAGTAATGTCTGACTCTTTGCGACCTCATGAATTGAAGCACACCAGGCCTCCCTGTCCATCGGAAACTCCCAGAATTTACTCAAACTTTGTCCATCGAGTCGCTGATGCCATCCAGCCATCTCATCCTCTGTCGTCCCCTTCTTCTCCTGCCCCCAATCCCTATGAGCATCAGGGTCTTTTCCAATGAGACAACTCTTCGCATAAGGTGACCAAAGTACCGGAGTTTCAGCTTCATCATAAGTCCTTCCAATGAACTCCCAGGACTGATATCCTTTAGGATGAACTGGTTGGATCTCCTTGCAGTCCAAGGGACTCTCAAGAGTCTTCTCTAACACCACAGTTCAAAAGCATCAATTTGTCGGTACTCAGCTTTTTTCCAGATCAACACGCACATCCATACATTACCACTGGAAAAACCATAGCCTTGACCAGACGGACCTTTGTTGGCAAAATAATGTCTTTGCTTTTTAATATGCTATCTATGTTGGTCATAACTTTCCTTCCAAGGAGTAAGCATCTTTTAATTTCATGGCTGCAATCACCATCTTCAGTGATTATGGAGCCCAAAAAAATATAGTCTGACACTGCTTACACTGTTTCCCCATCTATTTCCCATAATGTACTCTGCATATAAATTAAATAAGCAGGGTGATAATAAGCAGCCTTGACATACTCCAGGCTGTTGTTCCATGTCCAGTTCTCTCTGTTGCTTCCTGACCTTCATATAGGTTTTTCAAGAGGCAGGTCAGGTGGTCTGGTATTCACATCTGTTTCAGAATTTTCCTGTTTATTGTGATCCACACAGTCGAAGTCTTTGGCATAGTCCATAAAGCAGAAATAGATGTTTTTCTGGAACTCTTTTGCTTTTTCGATGATCCAGCAGATGTTGGCAATTTGATCTCTCGTTCCTCTGCGTTTCCTAAAACCAGCTTGGACATCTGGAAGTTCACGGTTCATGTATTGCTGAAGCTTGGCTTGGAGAATTTGAGGATTACTTTATCAGCGTGTGAGATGAGTGCAATAGTGTGGTAGTTTGAGAATTTTTTGGGATTGCCTTTGTCTGGGATTGGAATCAAAACTGACCTTTTCCAGTCTTATGGCCAATGCTGAGTTTTCCAAATTTGCTGGTATATTGCATGCAGCACTTTCACAGCATTATCTTTCAGGATTTGAAAGAGCTCAACTGGAATTCCATCACATCCACTAGCTTTGTTCCTAATGATGCCTTCTAAGGCCCACTTGAGTTCACATTCAAGATGTCTGGCTCTAGGTGAGTGATCACACCATTGTGATTATCTGGGTCATGAAAATCTTTTCTGTACAGTTCTTCTGTGTATTCTTGCCACCTCTTCTAAATATCTTCTGCTTCTGTTAGGTCCATACCATTTCTGTCCTTTATCGATCCCAACTTAGCACGAAATATCCTCTTGGTATCTGTAATTTTCTTGAAGAGATCTTTATTCTTTACCATTCTGTTGTTTTCCTCTATTTCTCTGCACTGATCAAAGAGGAAGGCTTTCTTATGTCTCCTTGCTATTCTTTGGAACTCTGCATTCAAATGGGAATATCTTTCCTTTTCTACTTTGCTTTCTGCTTCTTTTCTTTTCACAGTTATTTGTAAGGCCTCCTCAGACAACCATTTTGTGTTTTTGCATTTCTTTTCCATGAGGATGGTTTTGAACCCTGTCTCTTGTACAATGTCATGAACCTACATCCATAGTTCATCAGGCACTCTGTCTATCAGATCTAGTCCCTTAAATCTATTTCTCACTTCCACTGTATTGTCATAAGGAATTTGATTTAGGTCATACCTGAATTGTCTAGTGATTTTTCCTACTTTTTTCAGTTTAATTCTTCATTTGACAATAAGGAGTTCATGATCTGAGTCACAGTCAGCTCCTGGTCTTGTTTTTTCTGACAGTGTAGAGCTTCTCCATGTTTGGCTGCAAAGAATATAATCAATCTGATTTCGGTCTCGACCATCTGGTGATGTCCATGTGTATAGTCTTTTCTTGTGTTGTTGGAAGAGGGTGTTTGCTATGACCAGTGCATTCTCTTGGCAAAACTCTATTAGCCTTTGCCCTGCTTCATTTGTACTCTAAGGCCAATTTTGCCTGTCACTCCAGGTGTTTTTTGACTTCCTATTTTTGCATTCCAGTCCCCTAGAATGAAAAGGATCTCTTTTTTGGGTATATTTGTGACATTTTAAAAGTATACACAAAATATAAACTAAATGACAGTGAGATAAAAATATAAAAATAAATAGACATGGAATTGCTAACATTTTCTGCCCCAGGGAATGAGGCCTCCCATTGTAATGGCCACTGGATTAATGGATTCTAAATGTACAGACACAATGATATGAGTTGTTTAACTACCATAATAAAGTAATTTCTTTTACATATAGCTTCAATCAAAGTTCTCAGAACACCACAAGTAGCCAAGAATAAAATTACATGTGAATAACTCTCTTCATATGCATATGTAAAATTTTGGGAGCTCAATTAAGTAATCAACTTTAGTTCTTTTGTTATTCCATCAATTCATCTACTGGTAAATAAACCAAACTCTACAATAAATATATTTTCTTCAGGGTTTAAATCTCATGTCATAATAAAAGTGGAGCAATGGCCTAGAAGAATGAATAAAATGTCATATGGATATCATTATATATATGCATTTGTAAAGAGAATTAATGAAAAGATACAGAAGACTTACAGTTTGCTGAAACTGAAAGTGTACTCACACAGAGCTGTATATATATCACCTAGAAGAAATACTTTCTCAGCTTCTGATGACTTCTAAAGAAACGGACTCCATGACTTTCATCTCCAGCCTACTCTGGACTCCTTTTCCCTTTTTCCTCAACTTCCCTCCATGAAATCTCTGCCCTAGGTTATAAAACACTTCTTAGGCTTCTGGTTCAGACAAGATGGCCTTGATCTCTTTGTGCCCACTCCTCTGTTTGTTCTGGACAAAAGAAGAGACCACTAAAGGAGACCTTGTATATTTGGCAAGAAGAAGGGGAACTAGTTTAGGGCCTGAAGAAAGGAAGAGCAACAGAGCAGCACCTAAGAGAAGACAACCCAGGCCCAGCATTCCTGACCTCCAACCTAGCATCAGAAGGCAGCCTGAGAAGGGCTGTTCCTCCCAAGGAATAAATGTGAAGGAACAGCAGGTAGTGGTTTAGTTGCCAAGTTATGTCTGACTCTTTGTGACCCCATGGACTGTAACCCACTGGGTTCTCTGTCCATGGAATTCTCCAGGCCAGAATCCAGATCCCCATGTCCTCCACCGGGGGATCTTCCCAACCCAAGGACTGAATCCAGGTCTTCACAAGGCAAGTGGATTCCTTACTGCCAGAGCCACCAGGAAAGCCCAAGAAACTCAATAATGGCATGGCTATCTGGAAAATAAAAGGATAAAAACGTATGTTAATGTTAGATAAAGTCAACTTGAGAGCAAAGAAAATTTCCATAGACAAAGGAATACAAGGACATTACATAAAGGAAAAAAGAGTGGAATCCCTGGGTCAGGAAGATCCCCTGGAGGAGGGCATGGCAACCCACCTTAACATTCTTTCCTGGAGAATCCCCATGGACAGAGGAGTCTGGCAGGCTATATAGTCCATGGGGTCACAAAGAGTTGAACATGACTGAAGTCACTTAGCACACATGTAAGAGAGGAAAACTTGAATGTTCTTACCAAAATGATCTTGAAAAGTAAATATGTGAGGAGATATTAATAGATATGTTAATTAAATCAATGAGGAAATCCATACATAATGTATACCTATTTAAATTGTCCTGTATATGTTAAATATCTTGCATTTTATCAGCAAAATATATTTTTAAAAAACTGAAAAGAGAAAAATAGCAAATTTTCAATGCTTTTTACATAGTTTTGTAGGTATTTCAGACATTACACTTGAAATGTAAAAGGGTTTCTTTTCTTTTTCTTTATTCCAGATAATAACCAGTGGGATTCACTGGATATTCAGAAAAAGAAGAAACCTTGGAAATTGTCTAGGCAATCCTCCCATATTAAGGATATATAAGTAAATCCAGGAATGATTAAGTCACTTATCTAAACTTATAAACTGAGTGCAAAAGTAGAAATAGAAACCCGGTTTCCTAGGTTTAAGTGAATCTTTACTGAATAACCCAGCAAATGGAAATATCTCCTATGCTCTGCAAAACTTGATCTTATCTCTTTCACAGAACTGATCATATTCCACATTGTATTCACTGTCCAGTTAGCATAAGTTTTACCAAGTAAATTATCTTCATTGAAGGTTCAATCCTGGCATTTTTGTTCTTCTCATTTATATTCTCACACATGGCTAAAGCTCTTTATAAATGTCTTCCCCTTGGAATACCCTCTCTGTCTTACCTGATTACCTCCTCAACATCTTTCAGATCTCAGTAAAAACCACTTCCTCAAAGCAGCATTTCCTGACTCTGACACAGCTCAGATCTCCTTGTAATGTGGACATATGGAATTCCTGTGCTTTTCACTCTCGAACATGTCCCAGTTGTGGTGCAACACTTAACTTTCAAATTCACTTCATTTCTGCCAGTGAACTAAAACCATTGAGGTCTTTTCTTCCCATCTAAACCCTCATACATGATTTTTGGAAATAATTACAGAACTAGAACTGTGGGGGTTTCCCTTGTGGCTCAGCTGGTAAAAAATCTGCCTGCAATTTGGGAGGCCTAGGTGTGATCCCTGGGTTGGGAGGGTTCCCTGGAGAAGGGAAAGGCTACCCACTCCAGGATTCTGGCCTGGAGAATTCCATGGACTGCATAGTCCATGGGGTAACAAAGAGTCAGACACGACTGAGCGACTTTCACTTTCACAGAACTGTGGATGCATTTGCTTTTAATTATTACCCTGTTAGATGGAAAGCAATGGATGTTCAGCCTTTTATTTCACATACACTAGCCCTCACAGTTTCCTGTCCTAAGATAATGTGATAATCGAGTCCCTGACTAAAGGCTGAATAGGACAGAACTAGACACAGTGTTGTGTGCTGCATGCAATATGTCAGCAAATTTGGAAAACTCATCAGTGGCCACAGGACTGGAAAAGGTCAATTTTCATTCCAATCCCAAAGAAAGGCAATCTCAAAGAATGCTCAAACTACCACTCAATTGCACTCATCTCACACGCTAGTAAAGTAATGCTCAAAATTCTCCAAGCCTGGCTTCATCAATATATGAACTGTGAACTTCCAAATGTTCAAGCTGGTTTTAGAAAAGGCAGAGGAACAGAGATCAAATTGCCCACATCTGCTGGATCATCGAAAAAGCAAGAGAGTTCCAGAAAAACATCTATTTCTGCTTTTTTACTATGCCAAAGCCTTTCACTGTGTGGATCACTATAAACTGAGGAAAATTCTGAAATAGATGGGATTACCAGACCACCTGACCTGCCTCTTGAGAAACCTATATGCAGGTAAGGAAGCAACAGTTAGAACTGAGCATGGATCAACACACTGGTTCCAAATAGGAAAAGGAGTATGTCAAGGCTGTATATTGTCACCATGCTTATTTAACTTCTGTGCAGAGTACGTCATGAGAAACGCTGTGCTGAAAGAAGCACAAGCTGGAATCAAGATTGCCAGGAGAAATATCAATAACCTCAGCTATGCAGATGACACCACCCTTATGGCAGAAAATGAAGAGGAACTAAAAAGCCTCTTGATAAAAGTGAAAGGGGAGAGTGAAAATGTTGGCCTAAAGTTCAACATTCAGAAAACTAAGATCATGGCATCTGGTCCCACCACTTTGTAGGAAATAGATGGGGAAACAGTGGAAACAGTGTCAGGCTTTATTTTTGGGGGCTCCAGAAAAACTACAGATGGTGATTGCAGCCATGAAATTAAAAGACGCTTACTCCTTGGAAGGAAAGTTTTCACCAACCTACATAGCATATTAAAAATCAGAGACATTATTTTGCCAAAAAATCTCCCTCTTGTCAAGTCTGTGGTTTCCAGTGGTCATGTATGGTAGTGATAGTCAGACTGTGAAGAAAGCTGAGGGCCAAAAAATTGATGCTTTTGAACTGTGGTGTTGGAGAAGACTCTTGAGAGTCCCTTGGACTGCAAGGAGATCCCACCAGTCCATCCTAAAGGAGATCAGTCCTGGGTGTTCATTGGAACACTAATGTTGAAGCTGAAACTCCAATACTTTACCCACCTCATGCAAAGAGTTGACTCATTGGAAAAAACCCTGATGCTGGGAGTGATTGGGGGCAGAAGGAGAAGGGGATGACAGAGGATGAGATGCTTGGATGGCATCACCGACTCGATGGGCATGAGTTTGAGTAAATTCCGGGAGTTGGTGATGGACAGGGAGGCCTGGCGTTCTGCGGTTCATATGGTCGGAAAGAGTCGGACACGACTGAGCGACTGAACTGACTGAGAGACAGTGCCCTGAACCTGCACTTGAGTCTCCTTTTGACCATAGGGTCTTAACTTCACTAGAGGAGTTCAGTTACTTAGCTGTACACTCTGATCATGACAGATGAAAATATTTCAAGGAGTATCTACAAATCAAACATTGTTCACAAACACCTAATCTCTCTCTGAATGTACAAAAAAATTCACCTCTTTACTGAAGTGTTACCTTCTTTTCCTAGATGAAAGTACCATCTTTCTCCTTATTGCTTCCTAATTTCATTCTCACCATTTTTATCTCACTGACCACACTCTGTCTTATAGTCACTTATCTGAACAACACCAATTCCCACTGCTTTAATTCAGTTTCCTTGGATCTATAAAGGCTGCACTAACTACCCTGAAGTTACCATTTACTGAATATCAACCATGGCAGAAACTCGTATTTTTCACAGACCAGCTTATTTGTTCCGTTTGAGGTAAATATTACAATTAAAAGCAAAGTACTCAGCCTCTGGTATTTTGGATAAACTGACAACTGGACAAAATCTTAACCGCTATTACAGACAAAAGTTCCTTTTGTGTTGCTTTTTTTTTCCTTTGAGGAAAAACTTGTATTAAGATAGCTTTCAAGTGAATAGAAATGGGACCAGTATATTAATTGGGAAAAACAATAAAAAAACAGTGTTGCAGGAAACAAAAGTAGACAAATAGTGCATCTTCTGTATACGTGAAGACTCATTTTTATTGGTAGCTGTTGGCTCAGACAGTATAGAGTCCTCCTGCACTATAGGAAACCTGGATTCCACCCCTGGTCAGGAAGATCCCTGGAAAAGGGCATGTCAAACCACTCTAGTATTCTTGCCTAGAGAATCCCCATGGACAGAGGATCCTGGTGGGTTGCAGTCCATGGGGTTGTCAGACCATGGGGTCATAAAGCGTTGGACACGACTGAGAAATTACACATAGCAAAATTCCTCAAGGTGACATACTGACATTTAGAAAGTTTCTCTAACTAGTATGCTTAACTACAACTCCTGCTTTTCAAAGAAAGAACGAAGATAAATGTAGCATTCCACAACAATCAAGTAATGATTTCTATCAAGGAATTTTTCTTAAAGCTAAGTTAGAGAAATACATTGTGAGGTAGAGCACATAACGAGAAGAAAAAGAGATCCAAATATGGAAGCTGCATAGCTAATCGATAATTTTCTTTTCAAGAAAAAGAATAAAACCTCAGTTTGGGATCATGCTTGATACTGACATTTGCATAATCTTTGGAAATGTAAAGGATTTTCTACTCTAATTTCCTTGTTTAGTTGAGAAAACCAAGGCCTAGAGAAGTGAAGATAAGTTTTCTAAGTCAAAGAGCAGTTATGTTAGGATTCTGATGAGAGCCCAGTGACAGGCCTTAGGGTCCAGTTGCTTCATCTTTAGGCTGACTGGCTGGTGATTGGGATTCCAGGAATGGTCTTGTCTTCAGGCTGATTTGCTTTTACTTTGGGAAACCTCTGTCTTTGCTCTTAACACCTTCAACTGATTCCATAAAATCCACAAACTATTTATTTAAATGTTAATTACATCCAAGGAAATATCTTCCCAGGTGAGCACGTCAAAGAACTACAATTTGAAAGAAATGTTAAGTTCTATGGAGTATGTTACCTCATTCCACAGGAATTGAATATCCATGCTACCTGTTCCATATTCATGATCTTGGAAGGGAAAACATGACTGAGAGATTTCTTCTTTCCCATTTAATCATGTCCAGTGTTTTAGTGCATGCAGGCTGCTGTTACAGAATGCCAGAGGCAGGGTGGTTTATAAACCACGTTATCTATCTCTGGTCTGGAGGCTAGAAATCCAAGATCAGGGTGCCAGCATGGTTGAGTGAGTGAGGGCCTCTTCCAGGACATATCCCTAAATAGAAGGGATGAGCAAGTATTTCAGGCCTCTTTCACAAGAGCCCTAATCCCATTCATGTGGGTGCTGTACTCATGACCTAATTATTTTCAAATGGTCCCACCATCTAAAATCGTCACTTTGGGGATTAGGTTTTCAACATAGGAATTTTGGGAGAACACAACCATTAGGGCCATGGTACCCAACGAGGAGACTGATTTGTCTAAGGTAACCCAGTGTCTCATGCTACTGAATGCTCTGTGGTACTGATAGGAAGCCAAGGACTAAGGAATTATAGATTTCTCCTGGTATATACCCAGGTGACTGCAGAGTTTTGAAAGATACAGATAAAAACTGCCCAGGGAAAAAGGCATATAGGGCAGAGTCAAAGAAAGTGTGAGCATGGAACTTTTGGTTTCCTCTTCCCAGGGTGTCATGGGCAGCTTTGTGTTCCCAGCACCGATGTGCCAGCAGTGAGCACTTGCAGACACGGGAGCTCACTCCAGGCTCTGTGTCCAGCAGTTTTAGTGGGGCACCACCTCATAGGCATGATTGACTGTCCATACAGCTGATCTCAGCTTCAAACCCCTCTAGAGGTGCAACTGATACTGCATGACCAAAACCCCCATCCTGAATCACATTGTTCAGGTGGCCCAAACTTTTTACTCTAAATCAGATAGTTTGCATCCATATCAGGCTGTCCCAAGGCCCTCACAAAAATAAAAGCACTTTTCTCAGTGTCAATCTTTGACACCTTTAGTCACACTTTATCAGAGAAAACAACCCTAGGGTTTAGAGAGGAGCTGCCAGGAAACAAGTACAAAGTCCAGACTTCCCTTTGGATGAGGCTGAGCCCTTCACTGCACAGCTGGGTGGCTGGTTTTGCCTGAGGAGACTCCCCTGTTGTAACATCACATTAAGAAAATGTGAAGTGACAAACGTTGGTCAGTCATTTATCTTCTTCTGGTCTTTCTCTGAAATGCTTTTCCTGCATTATCTTCATTAATTCTTTTGCAACTCCATGAGGTGGACACTAGTTTGAATGGAATTATGGAGAGAAGTAAAATAAGGCTTGCTTAAAGATTCAGAGCTAGTGAGTGGTGGAGTGGGAGACAAAGGCTACAGGACTCCAAGGTTCATACTTAAAGTCACTATGTTGCAAAGATACCCACATTTCTTTTTTTAGCATTTTTATTTACTTGCTTGCCTTGTGTCTTAGTTGTAGCATAGCCGGATCTTCCAACTCTCTTGTGGAATGTGGAATCTAGATCTGTGAGCGGGATTGAACCCCAGGACCCCCTTCATTGGGAGCACGGATTCTTTAGCACTGGACAGTCGGGAAAGTTCCAACACCGTTTCCATTTGTAGTAAATGTTCACATGCAAGTGCATATCCAAAGAAGATTGTTGAATCAATATTGTCCAGTCCTATCTTTCTGTTCCACAGTATATGTGAAATGAGGAAGTTGCAATATTAACTCTTCTTGCTATCCATTTAACAGAAATTAATAAAAGACAGAAAGACATGAAGACTTACCATAAGCTCATGACGCCATGACCAAAGAAGGCTTAGGTGACAAGAGCATTTCATATGGTCTTTTGCCTGGCATCCCAGAAATCTATACACCCTGGGGCATCACACAGTAATAAGATTCCAGATAGTGAAATGCATGCCTTTCTTTATAAAACCGGACCAGGGCAATTCTGAAAAGGGAGGTGGGAAAGAAGACCAGTATTTAAGCCTTCACATACTAATGCTTTCTCAGAGAGAAAAATTTAGAAAAGAATTCATATGAATGTTGAGAGTCTGAAAATTGTTTCCATTAAAACTCTCTCCATGAACACATGACATGTAAAACTTCAAGTACCCCAGATTACCCTGGTTTCTTACCACAGTCTGAGTAAACCTGTATTTTACTGATTTTCTTAATTTCGGGTGAAGCTTTCATTAACTTCCCATGTGACCAGTGGTGTTGATAATTGATGAATGAATTGGAACGGGGTTCCTGAAAATGGAGTGGACAGATGAGAAATGTAATGTGAAGTCTAAGTGAAGGGAGTTCGATACACAGAGGGAGAAAGGTATTTTAACTTTTCTGAGGAATGCTGGTTGGTGAGATGTGGTCCTCAAGAATCTATGTGAAAGAGTCCACTTCCTGAATCAACTGAGGACAGGGAAAAGGATGGAGTCTAAGCTCTGGTGTCAAGACAGAAGTGTTTCAACCCTCAGACCTTCATTATAGACAGAGTGAGCTCTCTGAAGACAATGGTATCCAAAATAGGATACCAGCAACAGCAATACAAATGACCAAGTGATGGAGGAGCAACACAGACCTGTTCTAATCAACCCAAGGTGTTCTTAGTGTGGAAATATTAATGGCCTCCTGACCACTTACTGTTTAGTTCTACTTTTGTCTGAGAGAAAAGTTCCTCCAAGAAGGATAGTTCACACTCCTTCCAGGAAGCCAACTGGTGACTCTAAGCCATGGAATTAACATTTGCATCTAGAATCAATTTTAAAACAATACTGTGTCTCCCGCCATTCAAGTGGGTGGCCTTGGAAACAGCAGTTACAATCGTGATTTTAAAGAAATATTAAATACTGATGTTCGTCTCTTGTTCTGCCTGTAAACTTTAGAAACAGGAAATTGTGAATTTGTTTTTCAAAGATGGGACAGCTGCCTGCTTTTTAATTACCTTGATTACTGTAGAATATGCCCCAAGGTTAAAATTTCTTTTGCTGAGAAAAGTGACCTTTTTCCTACCACACCTAATCTGTTATCTTCTTCACTAAAATTCTCTAGCAAGGTAAGTTCTAATTTTTAATTTGTTAATACCCACTGTCCCCAGGAATCGTAGCAAAGAGTCGGAGATGACTAAGTGACTGAACTGAGCTGAACTGAACTGAATACCCACTGTCCACAGGAAGTAGAAGCTTTATGGACAAATGAGTACCCTGTCTTAGTATAAAATGTCCCCATATGGCTACTGTTCTTAAAGACCCAGATTGTCACTCTTTCCTCCCACCCAGAACTTTATTAAGTGCACATTTTTACATTTATTTGGGGTTTTCTTCTTTTTCTCCAATTTCAATGTTAAGCATCTCATTTTTGTTTTAATTTCATTCCCCAATTGTGTCAGTAGCCACAGGATTTCT
This sequence comes from Cervus canadensis, assembly GCF_019320065.1. Classification (NCBI taxonomy): domain Eukaryota; kingdom Metazoa; phylum Chordata; class Mammalia; order Artiodactyla; family Cervidae; genus Cervus; species Cervus canadensis. The sequence goes on from NC_057413.1 coordinate 17,199,520, forward strand.
TAGTGAACATAGTAGATTCAGTGTAAATTTGAGTCATGCTCTGTGATAAAGAATACAACTTTGAGATATAAATCAGAATCATTAAAGAAACATGGTTCAGTTCAGTTAAGTTCAGTCACTCAGTCATGTCCGACTCTTTGCGACCCCATGAATCACAGCATGCCAGGCCTCCTTGTCTATCACCAACTCCCAGCGTTTACTCAAACCCATGTCCATCGAGTCGGTGATGCAATCCAGCCATCTCATTCTCTGTCATCCCCCTCTCCACCTGCCCCCAATCCCTCCAGCATCAGAGTCTTTTCCAATGATTCAACTCTTCACATGACGCGGCCAAAGTATTAGAGTTTCAGCTTCAACATCAGTCCTTCCAATGAACAGCCAGGAATGATCTCCTTTAGGATGGCCTGGATGGATCTCCTTGCCGTCCAATGGACTCTCAAGAGTCTTCACCAACACCACAGTTCAAAAGCATCAATTTTTTTGTGCTCATCTTTCTTTGCAGTACAAATCTCACATACATACATGACCACAGGAAAAGCAATAGCTTTGACTAGACGGACCTTTGTTTGCAAAGTAATGTCTCTGCATTTAATATGCTGTCTAGGTTGGTCATAACTTTCCTTCCAAGGAGTAAGGGTCTTTTAATTTCATGGCTGCAGTCACCATCTGCAGTGATTTTGGATCCCAAGAGATAAAGTCTGACACTTTCCAGTGTTTCCCCATCTGTTTCCCATGAAGTGATGGGACCAGATGCCATGATCTTAGTTTTCTGAATGTTGAGCTTTAGGCCAACTTTTTCACTCTCCTCTTTCACTTTCATCAAGAGGCTTTTTAGTTCCTCTACACTTTCTGCCATAAGGGTGGTGTCATCTGCATATCTGAGATTATTGATATTTCTCCTGGCAATCTCGATTCCAGCTTGTGCTTCTTCCAGCCCAGCATTTCTCATGATATACTCTGCATAAAAGTTAAATAAGCAGGGTGACAATATAGCCTTAACATACTCCTTTTCCTATTTGAACAAGTAATCGCAAACATGAAGAGCTGTGGAAACAGGAAGGACTCACACTGTGGGAGCAGAGAGCAAGGGCACTCGGCACCTAGTCAAAAGGGCTGGAGTCACTGTCCAAGGAGCTGGTGCAGAAGCTAAAAATCTAAAAGATACATGGGAGGAAGCTGAACAAACTAAAGAAAAAACGTTCTAGGCAAAGCAAAGCAAGGCAAGGAAGATGGTGCAGGATCATGGTATGTTCAGGGAACTGATCAGATCTGGTGTAGCTGGACTGGAAAGAGGAGAGGACAGGGCAGGAGTGAAGCTGAAACCCAGGCAAGGGCCAGATCTAGGAGAGACCCAGGAACAGTGGGAAGAAATGTAGGCTCTCTTCTAAGGAAAGGGGGTAGCCATGCAAGAGTTTAGGTAGCGAAGACACAATTATCCTTGTATTTTTAAAGCAAAGTCCCGCTTAGAACGGAGCCAGTATTAGAGGGAGCAGAAGGGGATTCCAGGGATATTAATTCAGGGGCTGGGGACCACCCAGGAGATTGATGGATCAGTTTGTGGTAGAATCTGGAAAGAAAATAAATCTTTAAAAGATTAAGTAAAAGAATGTTTAAAACTTACAACAGTCTAATATGCAGGAGGGAAAAGCAAAGCAGGAGAGAAAGAAGTTCTCTAGCTATAAAATAACTAGGGAATCATCCCTGTCATGTATGATCGTGTGAATAAAAATATAAATGTGACAATGTAGACTACATAAGCATCTCTTAAACTGCCTAATGCATATAATAAACTCAAAAAAATAAAACGGCTATCTTTAGAATGAAATAACAATTCACACTTCCTACAAGTGATGTGAGGTTGAATTTTTTTCTGGGTCAAATCCCTTATCTTTGCACTCTACCACTGACTAGGTGCAAAGACTGCAGTTCACCAATGCAAATGGAAAGAAATGTGACAGGAGACTTTGTACGAGGAAAGAGTCTACACTGTGACCTCCAGATTATGAATGCTCCACCTTTACAAGCTGACAGCCAATAAAAAGTGTTATTTGAGAATATATATCAAACAGTTTGGTGAGATTTTTCTCTTAAATTTATGTAGATGTTCAAGACCATGATCTTGGTCATGGTTTGTGTTCTTTTCCAGGCTGCCTGTTTTTACTCCTATGGATTATACCTTTCTGATGAACCCTTTGGGATAGAATGAAATCATGTGACTCTGTAGTTTGCACCTCCAGTGCCCAAGACAAAGTTCTTGGCAGGGGTGCTAGAGAACTGCAGTTGACCCACACACAAGGTATGCATAGATGCAGATGGCCACACACAGACCTCTCTGCTGGGCAGGGCACAGGAGAGCCATCCCACAACAGAAGAAGCCTGTTTTACTTCCCTAATTATAGACACTGCAGCCATGAAATTAAAAGATGCTTACTCCTTGGAATGAAAGTTATGTCCAACTTAGATAGGATGTTAAAAAGCAGAGACATTACTTTGCCAACAAAGGTCTGTCCTGTCAAGGCTATGGATTATCCAGTGGTCATGTATGGATGTGAGAGTTGGACGGTGAAGAATGCTGAGTGCTGAAGAATTGATGCTTTTAAAATGTGGTGTTGGAGAAGACTCTTGAGTGTCCCTTGGACTGCAAGGAGTTCCAACCAATCCATCCTAAAGGAGATCAGTCCCGGGTGTTCATTGGAAGGACTGATGCTGAAGTTGAAGTTCCAATATTTGGCCACCTCATGGGACGAGTTGTCTCATTGGAAAAGACCCTGATCATGGGAAAGATTGGGGGCAGGACGAGAAGGAAACGACAGAGGATGAGATGGCTGGATGGCATCACTGACTCAATGGACATGAGTTTGAGTAAACTCCGCGGATTGTTGATGGACAGGGAGGCCTGGCGTGCAGCGATACATGGGATCGCAAAGAAGTGGACCTGATTGAGAGACTGAACTGAATTGAACTATAGACACAGACCGTCACTATCACCAAGGAGGAGGGTAGTGTTTCTGTATTGCAGGTTAACACGCATACATTTAGATTTTGTAACTACAAGGATGCAGTTCTAACACAGAACAGGAATTGAACAGGCTTTTTTCTAAATTCATAAGATTTCCATATCTTTATACAGAATTATTCTTTCTGAATATTTCAAAAGACAGGGTAGTCTGTGTGCTGCAGTTTGTAGAGATGCAAATAGTTGGACACAATTTAGGACTGAAGAACAGCAACTCTAAATATTCTACTGTGCGATTACAATGCAGCTGTATCTTACTTAGGAATTAAACAAGTGGGGGAAATTTGTATGGAGAAAAACTTACTCTTGAACATTCTTGAATCACCCACAAAGAATGGTTCAGATCAGTTCAGTCACTCAGTCATGTCCGAATTTTTGCAACCCCATGAATCGCAGCACACCAGGCCTCCCTATCCATCACCAACTCCCAGAGTCTACACAAACCCTTGTCCTTCGAGTCGGTGATGCCATCCAGCCATCTCATCCTCTATCATCTCCTTGTCCTCCTGCCCCCAATCCTTCCCAGAATAAGGTTCTTTTCCAATGAGTCAATTCTTCGCATGAGGTGGCCAAAGTATTGGAGTTTCAGCTTCAGCATCAGTCCTTCCAATGAACACCCAGGACTGATCTCCTTTAGGATGGACTGATTCGATCTCCTTGCAGTCCAAGGGACTCTCAAGAATGTTCTCCAACAACACAATTCAAAAGCATCAATTCTTTGGCACTCAGCTTTCTTCACCGTCATGGTATATGTTGTTTTATACATCCTTTGTGGTCTTGCAATAAGCCTAACATGGTCAGGCTTTCTCAAGCATTTAGACAAATTCCTACCTTGTTAGAGGAGAAACCAGATGAAACACTAGGCCTCCATTTAATGGTTAGTTTTTAAAAATAAATGTTAGTCTGTTTTATGTTTTATTTAAAAATATACACAATGTTTAAAGGTTGCTTTCTATTTATAATTACTACAAAACATTGGCTACATTAACCATTTTGTACAAAACATCCTTCAGCCTAACTTATATCCAATAGATAGTACACTCACTGTCACTAAGTAACCCCCCACCCACTACTAACCACTAGTTTGTTCTACACATCTGTAAGTTTACTTTTCTGATTTTTTAAGCACATTTAGATGAGTAAGTTAAAGCTATTCAACTCTACTGCAAAGAAAAGCACTTTTCTAAATCTATATTCAAAATCAGTACTCAAAGTCCTATTCTAATTTTTAAAAGCAACATTCAAGAAAAATTTGAATGAATTTATTTTCCTATTTAACTAGTAAATTTCCTAACTCTTTTGTCTGTCACGTGAAACAGTAAAACACCATTGGCCTAAAAAGTCATGCTTTCAATGAACTGGAATATTAAATGTGCAGAAAAGACGGGGAGTAATGTAAGATTTCCCTACTCTTTGCTCACTCACAGGTGTACATTAATACAAATGAATCCCAATGTCATGTCATTCTAGACTTTTATTCATCCTCATTTTATTTTAGAACTGAAAGACAAGTCCAAGATTATCTGCCATGCCAGATACCTTCTCTTTGCCCTTCTGGATATACTTTCTTCCTTCTCCACCATGTTTATGGCCTCTGTGGGATGGCCTAGGGACCACATCAACAGGCTGCCTTACTTTCTGTCTTCCTGTTGGGATCAACAAATGGGAAGCCATGGCAGGAGATGGATGGAAGGAAACAAAATGAAATCAGTGAACATATTCCCCTGGCCCCTCCTCTTAAATTGTCCCAGATACAATCACAGTTCTTCAAGGTGGCCTCCCCTGCACAGCTCTGCTTAAGTTCCACAGATGCCCCCTTCTTTGGATCTAGACTGATAAGAACTCATTTAATATCACCCAACTCCCATAACTTGATAACACTCCTGAAATATTTTCATTCTATATATTGTTTGTTTGATTTCTAAATACTACAATTTAATAATTTAATTTTACACATGAAAACACTGAACGTGAGGAAACATGACTGTCAAATTCAAGGTCACACAACCACTAGCCAGCCAGTGAATGGCGGTGGGAAGAAACCAGAACATTCCATTGCCAGGAACAGAGGCTTCTGTGAAGCAATAAACAGACAAAAACATGGAGATGTTCTTTGGACCACAGAGCAGGGAAGTTCAGTGGGACTGAGTTGGAGAACGGGAGGAGGCAGAGTCTAACCTTTATTATCAGGAATGTGTCTCTTTTCTCCATCCCTCTCCTTAGCTCCAGGTTGACAGGAGGCTGTCCCCACAGAACAGAAAATGTGACTACTAGAAGCTGTAGCCTTACTCATCCCAAAAGTTCTAGCAAAGTCCCAGAGGCAAGTACAGTTAAGTTAGCAATACTCACAAGCCCGCCATGAACAAATTAGGTGAATCCTGAGTTGTCAGATTAAGACAGCTGGCCATCCCTAGAGTGAGGATAGAGGGTCAGCCTCATTCTCAAATTGCAGACTCAAGTGGGGAATAGATGATTTCTAAGAAAAAGAGACAGAGATAAAGCAGAAGAAAGTAACATTCCCTACAAATAGGGGTAGAAGGGGTCAAGGACCAATAGAAAACTGGTATACCAAAGCAAGAACAGAATCAGTTATCTGAACCTAATTCAATTTATGTTTCACTGTGACACATACAGAAACCAAATATCTGACCTAACCTAAATCTTATTCCATGGAACCTAAAGAAAATAATCAAACTGTACATACCAATGATCAACATTAGTCTTGTAGTTACAAGTCACAGAGAATTATCACATACATTATCTCATTTAATTCAGATTTTCCAGATTCGACATTCCATATACTCTCCCTGTGGCTTTTCTCAAGGTCAGACAAATGTTGGTGAACTTTGAGAATCCAAAGATTATTTATAAATGCCTCGATGGTGTTCACATGTGGTTAAGAAACTACAGTGTAAACATTTCTGAAAAACTCATGGTTGTCAGTTTTATTGTGCTAAGATTTCAATGTGGAAATTCAGCCAGAGACCCATTAGGATATATTTCTGGGTCAAAGGCCAAAGTTCTTGGAATGGTCATGTCTTCTTTTCTGCAATCTGCATTTTACCCAGGCCCCAGGGTAACTCTAGTACTAAAAATAGAGCTTCCCCACTCCCTGTGAAACCCACTGACCAAGGCTTTAGCTATAATATTGCAGAAAAGCATGGATATGTGTGCCTACATACCCAGAAATGCGTCGTTAGTATAAAAATCTCAAACAAATGATCAAGAGGCCAAGGCTGGCAGACTCTCATGAGGTTTTGAGACAAACTGTGGGTTTGCTCTGGTGAAATTTAGAGGTCAGAAAATACATGAAGATGACCCCTTGATGAAGTATTTAATAAGCTTGGGGAGAAAACAAACTTGGTGTGGATTCCACTCAATTTAGAGTGAAAACTAGAACCTGATTGAGAAGGTTAAGAGGAAAGATAAAACACAATAACATGAAAGTCTGAATTTGTTTTTCCCTTTCTTGATAAAGGCAAAAAGTATTTAATACAAATAATCTTTGCTAGCTATTTATATATATATATATATATACACACACACACACAAACACATATTTAAGTTGATATATATATAAACTATATCTAATGTAAAACAGCATATAAAATTGCATATATAGAGTTTCAGACATTTTCTAAATTTCTCAGTTATGACAACAGATGGATTGAAGATTCCCAATATTTGCAACTGAATCACACATGATGTGATATTTTCATATTTACTTTTCTAAATTGCGATGGCAACCATGGTTCAATCCCAGTTGGTAGACATGAGGTCAGTAATCCCCATGTCAGAATTCATTTGGTGCTCATACTTAGAAAAAACTGAAGTTGATATGTCTGTCAAAGGTCAAAACTATTTTTAGTGCATTTCACATCAGAGGCAGGTGGAAACGACCACTCTCTGGAAGAATCATCTGAGAAATCTAGTGGCAGATGCGAAATGAGGAAAGGAAAGGAGAAGTGAGTAAGCAAAAGGTGACTCTTAAGTCTTGAGCCTCTAGCTCTGTATTCACTCAAATATCGCCAGTCCAGGTTGGATGCATGAGACAAGTGCTCGGGGCTGGTGCACTGGGATGAGCCAGAGGGATGGGATGGGGAGGGAGGAGGAAGGGGGGTTCAGGATGGGGAACACATGTAAATCCATGGCTGATTCATGTCAATGTATGGCAAAAACCACTACAATATTGTCAAGTAATTAGCCTCCAACTAATAAAAAGAAATGGAAAAAATATATATATGCTTCAGTTCAGTTCAGTTCAGTCACTCAGTCGTGTCCAACTCTCTGTGACCCCATGAAGCACAGCACGCCAGGCCTCGCTGTCCATCACAAACTCCCGGAGTCTACCCAAAATGATGTCCATTGAGTCGGAGATGCCATCCAACCATCTCATCCTCGGTCGCCCCTTCTCCTCCTGCCTTCACCTGTCCCGCATCATGGTCTTTTCAAATGAGTCAGCTCTTCACATGAGATGGTCAAAGTATTGGAGTTTCAGCTTCAACATCACTCCTTCCAATGAACACCCAGGATTGATCTCCTTTAGGATGGACTGGTTGGATCTCCCTGCAGTCCAAGGGACTCTCAAGAGTCTTCTCCAACACCACAGTTCAAAAGCATCAATTCTTCAGCACTCAGCTTTTTTTATTGTCCAACTCTCACATCCATACATGACCACTGGAAAAACCATAGCCTTGAGTAGATGGACCTTTGTTGGCAAACTAATGCCTCTGCTTTTTAATATCCTGTCTAGATTGGTCATAACTTTCCTTCCAAGGAGTAAGCGTCTTTTAATTTCATGGCTGCAATCACCATCTGCAGCAATCTTGGAGCCCAGGAAAATATAGTAAGCCACTGTTTCTAGTGTTTCCCCATTTTTTGCCATGAGGAAATGGGACCAGATGCCATGATCTTAGTTTTCTGAATGTTGCACTTTAGGCCAACATTTTCACTCTCCTCTTTCATTTTCATCAAGAGGCTCTTTAGTTCTTCTTCACCTTCTGCCATAAGGATGGTGTCATCTCCATATCTGAGGTTATTGATTTTTCTCTCGGCAATCTTGATTCCAGCTTGTGCTTCTTCCAGCCCAGCGTTTCTCATGATATACTCTGCATATAACCTAAATAAGCAGGGTGACAATATACAGCCTTGACATATTGCTTTTCCCATTTGGAACCAGTCTGTTGTTTCACGTCCAGTTCTAACTGTTGCTTCCTGACCTGCATACAGGTTTCTCAAGAGGTAGCTCAGGTGGTCTGGTATTCCCATCTCTTTCAGAATTTTCTGTAGTTTATTGTGATCCATAAGTCAAAGGCTTTGGCATAGTCAATAAAGCAGAAATAGATGTTTTTCTGGAACTCTCTTGCTTTTTCAATGATCCAGCAGATGTCGGCAATTTGATCTCTGGTTCCTCTGCCTTCCCTAAAACCAGCTTGAACATCTGGAAGTTCACTTTTCATGTACTGCTGAAGCCTGACTTAGAGAATTTTAAGCATTACTTTACTAGAGTGTGAGATGAGTGCAATTGTGTGGTAGTTTGAGCATTCTTTGGCATTACCTTTCTTTGGGACTGAAATCAAAACTGACCTTTTCTAGTCCTGTGGCCACTGCTGACTTTTCCAAATTTGCTGGCATATTTAGTGCAGCACTTTCACAGCGTCATCTTTTAGGATTTGAAATAGCTCAACTGGAATTCCATCACCTCCACTAGCTTTGTTCATAGTGATGCTTCCTAAGGCTCACTTGGCTTCACATTCAGGCCTCCTCAGACAGCCATTTTGCTTTTTGCGTTTCTTTTTCTTGGTGATGGTCTTTATCCCTGTCTCCTGTACAATGTCATGTACCTTCATTCATAGTTCATGAGGCTCTCTGTCTATCAGATCTAGTCCCTTAAATCTATTTCTCACTTCCACTGTATTGTCATAAGGGATTTGATTTAGGTCATACCTGAATGGTCTAGTGCTTTTCCCTACTTTCTTCAATTTAAGAATGAATTTGGCCATAAGGAGTTCATGATCTGAGCCACAGTCAGCTCCAGGGCTTGTTTTTGCTGACTGTATAGAGCTTTTCCATCCTTGGCCTCAAAGAACATAATCAATCTGATTTCGGTCTCAACCATCTGGTGATGTCCATGTGTAGAGTCTTCTCTTGTGTTGTTGGAAGAGGGTGTTTGCTATGACCAGTGCGTTCTCTTGGCAGAACTCTATTAGCCTTTGCCCTGCTTCATTCTGTACTCCAAGGCCAAATTTGCCTGTTACTCTAGGTGTCTCTTGACTTCCTACTTTTGCATTTCAGTCTCCTATAATGAAAAGGACATCTTTTTTAGGTTAGGTGCTCAGCGCCTTTTACTTTTCTACTGACTACAAAACAGTAGGCAAGAAAAGAGCCCAAGTTAGCCTGCTTTCTTACACCACTCAGTCCCTGAGCAATACAAGAAGTAGCCCTTTTAGGGGTTGCAATTTCATTCTGCAAAGTGTTGGGAGGTTCCCCTAGGTTTATAAACTGAGTCCAAGGGGATTGCTGCTGCTGCTGCTAACTCCTTTCATTCGTGTCCAACTCTGTGCATCCCTACAGATGGCAGCCCACCAGGCTCCACTGTCCCTGGGATTCTCCAGGCAAGAACACTAGAGTGGGCTGTCATTTCCTTCTCCAATGCATGAAAGTGAAAAGTGAAAGTGAAGTTGCTCAGTCCTGTCCGACTTTTTGCAACCCTTCGACTGCAGCCCACCAGGCTCCTCTCCCTGTGGGATTTTCCAGGCAGGAGTACTGGAGTGAGTTGCCACTGCCTTCTCTGCTAAGGGAATTAACTAAAAGTAAATTCAAAAGAACCTGATCAAAATCTCTGAAGCACTTTCGGAGTTTAAGTAGAAATGAAACTCAGGTCTGGTAACAAAGATTCAGTCACAGATGAGTCAGATCCAGAACCAGTTTAGACAAATATCTGTGTATCATATTTTTTCAATCAGGAGTCTCCCCGTTTTCCAAACAAATGATTCTGTAGTATCATGTAAGATCCAGCATTCAGTTTTCCTCTCAGTCTACATATGAATTTTGACATGTTAGCACTGTGTTGAAAAGAGGGTGCAAACAAGTAGATGTATCAGAGGTTGAGAAGCAAAATAAGAGCTACTGTTGTGGAAGGAAAAATATCGCCTTGCCTAACTGCTGACATAATGTCTGATGGGCTAAGGCAAAGTTAAGGAACAGATCAGACCTTAAGATTCAATCTCTGAGTCTCATGTTTTGACATTCTGAACCTAGAGTTCCACAACATTATAGTTCACCATCATCATTTCAGGAAAGAATATGGGGAAAGAAAGAGTTGTCAGGAGAGTTCATTTTCATCACAATATGGTTAATATATGGTTAATATTTAGTTTCTGGCAAATCAGATAATGTATGCAAGGTACATATGTCAAGTAAGTACCAATATAATATTCTAAAACTTTTGCATGCATAGATGCACACGGAAGACTCTTTCTAATATTATCATAAAGTATGTTGAACATGCAAAGATAAAAATAAAGAGCCTTATGCCAAAAATGTTGTGTAGTCTAAAGATACAATTGCACTGTACCTAAGAGAATGGCAGTCACCCATAAGATGGGTACTCAACAAATACTATAACAACAACAGAAACAGATCCTATGAACACAACTGATTTCCTGGGAAGAAAGGTATCTAGCAGGCTAATCCACATTATCTCTGTTTCTCATTTTAAATTCTTCCATAAAATGCTATTCTTTTAATAAAGTGTAACTAACCTGCATTCAAAAAGAGTGAGGTAAATAAAAGTTTGTCACCCTTGTAAACTAAGTGTACAAGATTATCACAGGTACAGGCAATTAATAAGCAGATCACCCTACACCCAGAGTCCTTGGGGACCCGTCACTAGCAGTAAAGGGATAGTCGAGATTTCATCTCAGTTACAAACAGAATTAGGCAGGGAAAACTTATACACCCTGTTCTCATGTTCTCCACTTTCATTTGAAATTGAGAATACACTTGAGATACTTTGAAGTGATATTATTGACTTGCATAACATTTTCTTTTTGTTCTCCAATGTGAATGTGCATTTTTCAAATAGCAAGCCTTCGATCTGAGTTGCTCCACCAGAACACTCTATAGAGACTGGAAACCATTTCTATATAAGGGTTTGCTATGCTGAGAGGAAGACCACTCTAGCTTGAAAGAGGTTGGAAATATCCCTTCTTGAACCTTCTTTCATTCCTCCTCAGACTAAACACCTTACTGAGGGGTCAAAAGTCACCAATTGCGCAAACAAAACACAAATTTTGCAGTGCTTCCATCAGGAAGCTAAGCTAAGTGGAAACTCAGAGGTCACCAACTGGACTCCTAAATGCAGCAAGGGACAAACAGTAAAAATGCCCTTAAAAAGCAACAGATACATTCTTCTAAGTTCTACTGATTTTTACAAGTTGTCCAGTAAGTTTAAACGACTAGCATCTTAGGTATCAATGTAGAAACTAAATTGAACTATTAAAGAACGAGGAGGGAATGGTAGCAGTAGTGGTGTGGTCAGTCCAAACTTTGAACTCTCAAAGCAACCAGCCTGCAAACCTGAAGCAACAGATGGTTTTATAAACCTGAACGTCCATAAATCTTCCCTTAAATTTTCCAAAAAAAAAAAAGGGTTGCTTTATTTGTGGGATTGGGGAAAATTTTTGCCATTGGGTATCTGAGCCCCCCAAATCCTAATAGCTTTTTAAGTTTTCCTGCTCCACATGCAGGTGACAAGCAGGACAGAGGCCAAGAGAACAAGCTCAGAGCACAGCGTCATCTGGCAGCTGTCTTGCTGGGGAGAGAAGGCTGAGCTTCTATTTCTCAACCTTGACTGTCTCACTGTAGTCATCACAACTTAATGAAGTTCTAAGATTTTAAGCATTCATGGACTGAGTTTACAGATTCCTCCCTCAATTGGAAAAGTAATATATATTTCTGATCAATTACAACTCCAAATCTCCAGTTTTTAAATCATATTCAGCAGTGGCCAGAAAGAGGCAATGATGGGGGAAAGACTTCCCTGATTTTGTTATTTAATCACTGATTTGTGCCTGATTCTTTTTGAAACCTCATGGACGGTCACCAACCAGGCTCCTCTGTCCGTGGGGTTTCCCTGGCATGAATACTGGAGTCGCTGCCGTTTCCTGGTCCGGGGGATCTTCACCTCTCAGGAAACCGACCCGGGTCTCCTGTTGGCAGCTGGGTTCTTTACTGCTGAGCCAGCAGGGTACCTTTAATTTGTAACGGAGTCAACTTTATCCCTACAACTTTTAATGTGTGTGTTTGAGCTATCCATTTCCCACATCCTACCCGGAAGAACATGCAGGAAGAGTAGAGAAAATTGGAGGGAAAGAGGGGCAGACCAAAGAGCGATTGGTGGCCAAAATGCAAATCAGCTCATTTCACTTGTCAAGGTCTGTGTACACACCTGTGTGCAGAGCATGTGTGTGCCAACTTTGTCAGGATGGGATTCAATCAGGTAGGAGTCTGCAAAAATATGAAGCTTTGATTTTGCTTCAAAAATTGGTGAATCAGAAAAGGGCAACTGTTCTTGGCAGACGCAGCTATATTACATAGTTTGGCCAATGAAATACGTAAGCATCCCATTATTTCATGTTCTTACATCCATTTCCTGCTCTATTCAACCTGTCGTTACACACCACCTTATCTTCCTTCCTTTCTTCCCAGATTTCTTTCTTCCCTAAGTGCATGAAACCCTTGTCTCCTTGTTTATCACAATGAGACTAAGACCAGCATGGATATAAAAATTGCTTTGTAAATAATGAAGTTTTGAAACAATCTCAATCATGATTATTTATTCATAAGCCCCAATATACAAAAGATAGAGTGCAACGGAAGACATGAGAAATGCTAAATGCTTAAGATGGCTTACCTTTAGAATATTATGTACAAGATCATGTAATAATCACATCAAAATGTATTAGGAATTGTTAGACTAGAGAGGTTTCAATTTCCATAGAAAATGGAAAACAAAACATGGAATGACTTCAAGCTTTAAGGTATATATAACAAGAAATTTCAACAATCTGAGCTGTTGAGTCCTGGGGTGGATGGATCATTAAAGGAGACTGTGGACTGACTTCCCAGGAATTGTATAAGGAGCAGAATGGTCACCATCTGATGTGGATTCCACTCAGTAACCAAAAGGGCTGAGAGAAATCAGGTCACCCTGATCCTATTTTCTAGTTCCAAAACTTGATGAAAGCATTAATTTTTAAAGACTGTTATGCAAAGTTCCTATAACTTTAACACAAACACTCAGATTTAAAAATGGAAAACTTCCTACAGAATGGAAAAGTAGTTGAAAGTTCCAATGTTATGGTAACAAATAATAAAAATTTTATTTTCAAATGCAACACATCGACATTTTAACAGAAGCCAGTTCAGATGAGACTTCTGTTTAAGACACCCCCAGAAGTTCAAAAATCTGAGGTGGTGATAGGAAAACAAGAGCAAGATTCTCAGTTTTTGCATGTAGCCCCACAAAAGCTGTATCATCTGAAGTGTCCAGAAAAAAATATATTTCAGCCACATGAAAAATGTCAAACATTTCAGGGACTGGTCATCATAAACACTGTCACAGACCTTCCACACCAAAGTTAATGACATCCTTGTTAGAAGATCCTTCAGCTACCCTTTATGTATATCTATATGAATATATTGATGTCTATGCATTTGTATTTATTTGAATACTTTTATTTTAAGAAAATGCAGGAGGAATGTTAAAATTCTCTTCTGATTTGAAGGTTTTGTGTGAGATTTTCACTTTTTTCATTCACATATTACTCTGAAGAGAAGAGAATTAGGGCAGCAAGATAAGGTTAAATTTTTTATCTTCAGTCACTGGAAAATGGGAACATGACTTTCTTTGCATGCCAGTCATTTATTATGTGGGGAGTGAGTGTGTGTGTGTATGTGTGTGTGATGGGTATATGTATACAAGCATAAGACAGCCAAGGCTGCTCAAGCAGCCTGAAAAATTTCATACACCACCAATCTAATCCTGACAAGAGGAGTCCAGCCTGGAAAACAAAACCTCTCCCACAGCCTACCCTCAGGTTTTTGGATCTACTTTAAAAACACAAATGATACAGGGGGAGGCTTTTATTTCACACAAGAAGCATCAAGTGATAAGGGACTTTGTCACCTCTGGGGACTAAGCACCCAGTTATAACATTTGTATGGAAGCTGACTTGTTAAATTGGGCCTCAAAGATAAGGAAACTACCAAAGCACTAGAAAGAGGAGAAGTAGGGTCGAGTTAAAAGTGAGGCCAGAGGCTGAGGGCTATTCATCCACTGATAACTACTTAATTATTAATCCTTTTCCTTAAGTGATATTTAAGCATCAAAAAAGTCTCCATTTTGCCTTTCTCAGCAGATAGTAGAAGTTCTTTGTTTTTCTTTGTAGACACCAACATGTATAAATCAAATGTCATGAATAGTGATTAGCAAGCAGAGTATTGTTTGAGACAGATTTGGCAAATAAAACTGTAAGATATTTAAATATATAACATGAGAATTTGATAGATGTATATATTATTTTTTGAATTTACTTTTAACTGGAGTATAATTTCTTTACAATGTGTTGATTTCTGCTGTACAGTGATGTGAATCAGCCATAAGTGTACATATACCCCCTCCCTCTTGAGTCCCCCACTCGCACCCCGTCCCGCTTCTCCAGGTGGTCACGCAGCAGGTGGTGAGCTTCCTGTGTCATACAGCCACCGCCCACCAGCTATCTGTTAATATTTTACAGATGGTAATGTACTGTGTTTCACTGTTACTCTCTCAATTCAACTTGCCCTCTCCTTCCCGCATTATATCCACAAACCTGTTCTCTCTGTGTCTCTCTTCCTGCCCTGAAAACAGGTTAATCAGTGCCATTTTTCTAGATTCCATATATTCTCATTAATATACAACATTTGGTTTTCTCTTTCTGACTTACTTCACTCTCCACAATAGGCTGTAGGTTCATCCACCTCAGCTCAAGTGACCCAAATTCACTTCACTTTATGGTTAACTAAAATTCCCTTGTATAGATGCACCACAACTTCTTTATCCATTCCTCTCTCAGTGCACATCTTGATTGCTTCCATGTCCTGGCTATTGTAAACACTGTTGCAATGAATTTTGGGGTACACGTGTCTGTTTGAATTATGGTTTTCTCAGGGTATATGCCCAATAGTAGAATTTCTAGGACATATGGTAGTTTTCTTAGGACTTCTCTGATGACTCAGCAGCTAAAGAATCTGCCTGCGATGCAGGAGACACAGGCGATGGTTCAATCTCTAAGTCAAGAAGCTTTGCTGAAGGAGGAAATGCAACCCACTCCAGTATACTTCCCATTTCCACCTACCACTCTGCCATAGTGCTGACCCTCATTTACATATGTATTAGAAAAGACTTTCCCTTTCTATTAACTTAAGAAACATACTTATCATTTGACATGTTTACCTTTGCTTTTTGAAGAGGACACAGGCAAGTTCCACTCTCTTAGACAGCATCAATTATACAACACAATTTTATCAGTTATTGCCATCATGCTATACATTAGATCCTCAGACCTTATAATTTTAATATGTTAAAATGCATAACTTTTTACAAACCCGTCCCTATTTCCCCCACCCTCCAGACCTTGGCAATCACTTTCCTACTCTGAGTTCCATTTTTTTTTTTTTTTAATTCCTTACAATTGAGATCATACAGTATCCGTCTTTCGCTAACTTTACTTAGCATGCTGCAGCTAACTCAGTTCAGTCGTGTCCGACTCTGTATGGGGTTGTGTCCGACCCCAAAGATGGCAGTCTACCAGGCTGTCCTGTCCCTGGGATTCTGCAGGCAAAACACTGGAGTGGGTTGCCATTTCCTTCTCCAATGCAGGAAAGTGAAAAATGAGCTTGAAGTCGTTCAGTCGTGTCCGACTCTTCGCGACCCCATGGACTGCAGCCTACCAGGCTCCTCCGTCCATGGATTTTCCAGGCAAGAGTTAGCATAAGGCCCTCCAATTTCATGCATGATGCCAAATATGGAAGAATTTCTTTCTTCCTTTATGGCCAAATAAAATTCACATATATATATCACATCACATTGTTTTAATCTCTTCACCTGCTGAAAGATACTTAGATTGTTCCTGTAATAGTTTGTTTCTAGGCTACTGTGAATATAGATGCAATGAATATGTGAGTATAGATTTCTCATTGAGATAATTATTTCATTTCCTTTCAATATATATCCAGAAGTGAATATATATCCTGAAGTAGAATTAATGGCCACATAACAGTTCTTTTTGAAATTTCATGAGAAACTTCCAGAAGGTTTTCCATGGAAGTTGCACCAATATACATTCCTACCAATAATGCATTAAGACCCCCATTTTCTACACTACCTCAATCACACTTATTTCTTACTTTTTGGTGAAAACCATTTAAATAAGAATGATCTGGTATATGTTGTACTTTTGATTTGCACTTCCCTGATACTGATGTTGAGCATCTTGTCATATAATTCTTGGGCATTCTGTATGTCTTATTGGGGAGGGGGGCGAATTGTCTGCTCTGTAAAAAATAGCATGCATTTTGTATACTGTATTTGAATATATAAAACTCAGTTACCTATCCATACACAAAAACAAATTACAGAAATACAAATAATCCTATTTACAATTGCATCAAAAAAATACACAGAAATAAATTTAAGCAAGGTGTTGAAAGATCTATGTATGAAAACATTCAAGAGACGCATGAAAGAAATGTTTATAAGACACAAAAGGAAACATATTTCATATTTATTGACTGGAAGAATTAATATTGTTAATACATCCATACTACCCAAATTTATCTACATAAAAACTGCAGTCTCTTTCAAAATTCCAAGGCAAATTTCACAAAACAGAAAATAAAATTCTACAACATGTATAAAAATGTTGTTGTTGCTGTTCAATTGCCAGGTCATGTCTGACTCTTTGTGACTCCAGGGACTGCAGTCAGCCAGACTTCCCTGTTCCTTACCATCTCTTAGAATTTGCCCAAATTGATGCCCATTGAATTGGTGATGCCAGCCAACCATCTCATCCTCTGTCAGCCTCTTTTTCTTCTGCCTTCAATCTTTCCCAGCATCAGGGTCTTTTCCAGTGAGTCAGCTATTCACATTAGGTGGCCAAAGTATTGGAGCTTCAGCTTCAGCATCAGTCCTTCCAAAGAGTATTCAGGGCTGATTTCCTTTAAGGTTGACTGGTTTGATCACCTTGCTATCCAAGGGACTCTCAAGAGTCTTCTATAGCACCACAGTTTGTAAACATAAATTCTTCAGTACTCTTCCTTCTTTATTGTCTGTCCAGCTCTTACATGCATACATGACTACTGGAAAGAGTATAGCCTTGACTATACAGACTTCTGTCGGCAAAGTGATGTTTTTGCTTTTAACACACTGTCTAGGTTTGTCATAGCTTTCCTGCCAAAAAGGAATCGTCTTCTAATTTCATGGCTGCAGTCACAATCCACGGTGATTTTAGAGGCCAAGAAGAGGGAATCTGTCACTGCTTCCATCTTTTCCCCTTCAATTTGCCATGGAAGTGATGGGACCAGATGCCACGATCTTAGCTTTTTTGATATCGAGTTTTAAGCCGGCTTTTTCACTCTCCTTTTTCACCCCATCAAGAGGCTCTATAGTTCCTCTTCCCTTTCTGCCATTGGAGTGATATCATTCACATATCTGAGGTTGTTGATATTTCTCCCAGCAATCCTGATTCCAGCCTTTAGGACTCATCTCGTCCAGCATTTCGCATATGCTCTGCATATAAGCTAAATCAGCAGGGTGACAATATACCACGTTGACAGACTCCTACACCAATTTAGAACCAATTTATTATTCCTTGTCTGCTTCTAACTGTTACTTTTTGAACTGCATACAGGTTTCTCAGAAGACAGGTAAGTTTGGTCTGGTATTCTCATCTCCTTAAGAGTTTTCCACTTTGTTGTGATCCACACACTTTGGTGAGGTCAATGAAGCAGATGCTTTTCTGGATACCTTGCTTACTCTATGTTCCAGCAGATGTTGGCAACTTGATCTCTGGTTCCTCTGCCTTTGCTAAACCGAACTTGAACATCTGGAATTTCTATGTTCACATAATGCTGAAGCCTAGCCTGGAGGAATTGAGCATAACCTTACTAGCATGGGAGATGAGTACAACTGTTCAGTGGCTTGAACATTCTTTAGTACTGCCCTTCTTGGGAACTAGGATGAGGATGGACCTCTTCCTGTCCTCTGGTCCCTACTGGCTTTTCCAAATTTTCTGACATATTGAGCGGAGCACTTTACTAGCATCATCTTTTAGGATTTTAAGTAGCTTTGATGGCATTCTATCACCTCCACTAGCTTTATGGGCAGCAGTGCTTCTTAAGACCCACTTGACTTCACATTCCAGAACATCTGGCTCTGAGTGAGAAAATATACCATTTTGATTATCTGGGTCGTTAAGATTTTTTTTTTTTTGTATAGTTCTTCCGTGTACTTTTTCCATCTCTTCTTGGTCTATTCTGCTGTATTAAATCACAAAATACCAAAGATCAAAGTGATCTTGGGAAAGAAAAACAAGGTTCGAGACTAGAGTTTCTGATTTCAAATTGTATTAGAAAGCTATAGTAATCAAAACAGAATAATTTGCTTCTGGCACAAAAGCAGACACATAGATCAACAGAGCATAACAGAGAAGCAAGAAAGAAACACACACCCATATATTGTCAGTTAGCTTATGAGAAAGGAGCCAAGACTATCAAGTGGGAAAAGGTGAACCTTTTCAAATATTGCACTGGGAAAACTGGATAATGCTATGGAAAATGAAACTGTGCCCCTGTCTTTTACCATACACAAAAATTAACTAAACAGGGATTAAAAAGTTGAACATGACTTCAAGCGATTAAACCCCTAGAAGAGAACATTGAGGCAATCTTCTTGCCTTCTGTCTTTGCAATGAGTTTTTGGGTTTCACACCAAAAGCCAAGGCAACAAGGCAACAACTGCAAAAACAAACAAGTGACACCACATCAAACTCCAAACAAAGGAACATCAACAAAATCAAATGGCAATTTACAGATTGACAGAAGGTATTTCCAAATCACATATTTCAGTTCAGTTCCGTTCAGTTGCTCAGTCGTGTCTGACTCTTTGCGACCCCATGAATCGCAGCATGCCAGGCCTCCCTTTCCATCACCAGCTCTCGGAGTTTACTCAAACTCATGTCCATCGAGTCAGTGATGCCATCCAGCCATCTCATCCTCTGTTGTCCCCTTCTCCTCCTGCCCCCATATATTTGATAAGAGCTTAATATCCAAAAATACATGAGACACACAACTCAAGGGCAACAAAGACCAAATAATCCAAATTTTTAAAGGCGCTTAAGAAAATTAAGAGCTTCAATAAACCTGAAGATTAGACTGCAGATGAGAGACACAGCAAGGTTTTCCTTCTAGAACAACAAAAGCTTGTGCCTTCTTGGTATTACTTTATTCATCTCCACTCATTTGTTTGACAATTACAGTTCAAAGTGTACATTCTTCAGTCAATAGAACTCACCCCACACTGAGCTATAATATGTACTAAGAACAGCCACACTGGGAAAACAAACAAACTATTATTTGCATATCTCTATGAGACCTATAAAAGGCAAGGTAATTTCCAGAGTTGACCACTCAATTGTTTTCTATATTTCATTTCAAAATTGAGCCACTAAGTAAGGAAAATGAGTTAAGAGACCTCAATGATATATAGAGAGAAAATCAGTTTCAAATGAGAGCATTAATGGATTATAATTTGGAGGTACTTTATTACTAGTGTTGTAACTGTAGTCCTATTGATTCTCTACTGCATCAGGGTAATACTTCATTATAAATATTAATACCAACATAGGGACACATACCACTAAAGTGATAGTGAATAGAGAAAGACATAGAATATAGTAGGCAAGAAGTGAAAGTATGGGAAGTCAGAAATGGTAGTAATGTAAAGGGCAGTATTGCCTTGAGAGGAAGGAAGGTTCTCAGAGTTTCTTGAAATACCAAGAACGAGCCAGATGTAAGGAATTAGCTTAATTTGTAAACCAGAAACTCTGCCAGAAGAAATTTAAGTTCATAAAAATATTACAATGTTAAAACCCACAATTTAGACAGAGAATAGGGTAGTGTAGGGTATATAGACATTTAAATTCTCCATTGCTAAGTGCATCAGGCACTCAAGGACCACCCTCACTGACGTCTTTCTCTATTGCTCAACCTACAGGTACCACCATGGAGAAAGCTATAGCTCTCCTCCACTGGTAGTTGAACCCTACTTTTATGGCCTCGTGGCTTTCCTTAAGAAGCATTCAATGCAGCAGATTTCCTCCATCCCATCCCATCCGGCTGACTCCCCTTGGTCAACAGGAGTGCTCGTCCTGGGATCATTCCGCAATCCTCATGGCCTCAGCTCCCAGCTTCCGTGGACATCAGTGGACTTACAGTCCTGTCCAAGGTATGAAACGCAGAAGCATGGCTTGTCTATGTGGTTCTCACTCTGTTCAGACGGTCACAGGTTAGTTAGTTCACTCCCCAACAGCTTCAAATGACTTCCCCATTCCAGTGGATGGCCATGGATGCGGGGATATCTCCCCTGCCCTTCAGCTCCCTCAGGCCCAGGTGCAGGATGGTCCCACTTGCTCTCCTCCTTCTTTCCCCTTCATCCTCATCCCTTCTCTCCTTTGTCCTACCAAGATGTGTGTGGCTCCTGATATTCCTCCTCTGTAGTCAGGGCATCCCGCCAGTACTCACCTGGTCTTCTGAGAGAACTGCTGCGTCTTTAGACATTCTTGATGCATCGGTGGAGAGAGGTGTACCCCACTTCCAACTACCGCTCCGTCATCTTGTCTACTGCCATTTGTGAATGTATTAGAAATGAGTTTCACTTTCTTTTAAGTATCATTGCCATCACCACACATTTTTAACTTTTGCTTTTTGAGGAGATCACAGGTAAGTTCCACTCTCTTCAGTTGAGTCAGTCATTCAGTTGTGTCCGACTCTTTTGACCCCATGGACTATGGCAACACAGGCTTCCCTGTCCATAACCAACATCCAGAGCTTGATCAATATCATTATTAGATCTCATGACTAGATCATG